>NW_023605067.1:0-28582 GCF_014898055.3 Talpa occidentalis
GGGTGAGCGGAAAGTGGACTCTCGACTTGCAAGCTGAACCTTGAGACAACTGATGGCTTAACAGAAACAGTTTGGGTGCCTTTGAGCTAGAGCTACCCTGCTAAACTGTACCCAAGATTCCTGACCCACAGAAACTTTGAGATAAGAAATGCTTGTTTTCGGCCACTAAGACTTGGGGGTACATTATACGGTAATAGAAAATGAATTCAGTGAGCTCTAAAGACATTCATGGAGCTTTGGAAAAATATAAAGACTCCCTGCTGCTTTCACCCCTCAGAGGCACTTTAAAGGGCACTTGGACTAGGAGTCTCTGGTTCTCTCAGGCAGCACATGAGTAGTGTGTTTGGGCCAAAGCTTTGCTCAAGTTCTTATCAGTTGGCTATTTTCCTAAAGTTTGCTTAGAGAGAATGAAACCCTGCTACAAGTCCTCCACACTTAGAACTGACTTTGCTCACATTGTTAGAGTCTGCTCTGTACATGCCACGGTGTGTGTATACTGGGGTGTGTCTTGGTGGGAGTGGAGGGCACAGGGCATACATAGATCCTGCACAGAAATGGCCAATGGACAGCTCTGACTCTGCTCACCTGGCTCACTTCAGCATGGCTCAGAAGCAGGCTTTCTGGCTCCAGCATCTGTGGCCCCCCCCACCCCTTGTCTTCCTTGTTTTCAGGGCTATTGTCTTGGTGCCCTTGTCCTGTGCCGCTCCCAATGCTGCCACTCTGCGAGAGGCAAATGTCTTTGTGGCTGGAGTCAGCCCTGCTCAGAGACCAGCCCACAAAGTACTTCATGCAAAGCACCCAAGGACCCTTCCCTGGTGGTGAGCCATGCATTGTAGGGGGGTGCCTGTCTGGAGGTTGGAGCAGGCTGCTTGACATCCCCACGTGTCCTCCTGGCTGCTGTGCAGGCACAGGCTGTTCCACTGCGGGTGATGACACTGCCCCTGAGGACTAGTTTCATGAGCCATAAAGAGGCTAATGAATAAACCATCCTGGTTCTCTTCACAGGATTGTTCTCAATTCAGAAGAATGGCCTCCAGAAAATAAAGTTTTCTTGATTTTTTTTTCACCAGTATAACTTGAGTGGAAAAAAAAAGATCATAGATCAGGATGAATAGTATGATTCCATTTATTCATAATTGTAGGTGCATACATACGAGCACGAGCAGCTGTTTTACCGTATTAGCATTGAGATGTTAATAATAATCTCTGGGTAGTGGAAATTTGGATAACATTCATTTCTTTCTATAGTTTTATTATTTTTTTAACACAACCACATTATTATCCTTTTAAAACAGAAAATAACAATACATTCTCTTTTCATTAATTTTTTCCCTCTTTTATTGCATAGTGCTTTGCAGCTAAGTTATCCTCAATTAATTAACAGATGCAGTAACTGAGGCTGAGAGGTGAAGCATCTGGTCCCTGCCCACCCCTAGGTGACACTTGTCTAGAATTCTATCTACCTTTTCTCAGGTTTCTTATCTGTAAAATGAGACTAGTCCTAGCATCTACCTCATAGGATTATTGTGGGGAATTAAATGTGCTAATGGGTGTGAGAAATTAGCACAACCCCCAGAACCTAGGGTCAGTTAATAACTGTTAGCATTTGTCACTCTTGAGTGACTTTGGAGAAGACATTTTCCCTCTCTCTGTCTATTTGTTCATATTCAAAATGAGTGGATTATACTTGGTGATTATTGAAAATCCTGTATTTAAGTTCTCTGGTTCCTAAACTTCATTGCCATTACATGAAACATAGTTGATTTCAAGAAGGTAGATTGCAAAACAGCTGTGTCATCCATTCTTTGTTCATTTAGCTGAAAGATGATTTGAATGAATGAAAAACTAACAAGAATCTGGAGAAAGGATCTCTTTGGTAGAGGCATGGAATCTACCCCAGTACCCACCCTGGCCAGGGCTAGGCTATCTGGAGGAGGTCAGATATTGGCGTCACGGACTTTTGAGAAAGAGGTCCACAGCTCCAGCCAAGGGAACTTCCCTGCTTCTCAGTCAACTGCCCACACCAGGTTGCAGGACAGTTGAGGAGTATCATATGTAGGTGTTTAAAGACACAGCATATTCTCTCAGCTCCGGCTTTAAATATATGCTTTTTCTCATTCGTGTTGGACTCAAGAACATGAGAAAGTGCTGAGTTCATGCCACATCATAAATCAGAGGCTTGGATGTGGCTTTTCCATCTTTAACAAGTGCACTGGGACATCTGTGGGAATTCCCTGCCTTAGCTCAGCTGATGGTGAAAGCAGGTATGATGGGCCAGGAAGCTGCTGAGTTGGAGACTCTTGAAAGCCCCTCTTCAAAACCAATTAGGGAGGTGCAGCTGCTTGATTGGGACCTTGGGACCATCTGGGTCATGGGAAGTGGAGATATGTCTCAGACAGATGAGCAGCTGTTGACATGATCTGGCTGGGGAATGCTGTTTTGCCCTTTATTAATTAGCTGAAGATGACACGCCCTTTGTCATGGTGTCATTGTGCTCATCTGGTGTAAGAGGACTGGACGACAACATTGACTGCAAGTGAAAAGAGTCATTTTTACTCTGTTTCGCAAATGGGAATGGTGCTAGAAGACAAAAAGCAAAAGAGAAAAAAAACTTCAAAACATCGTGGAGGTTGCTTGCTAGTGAAGGATGTGGCCCCTTCCCATTTTTCTTTCTTTGTTTTTCACCACTGATAAAATATTGATAAACCACTTCCTTCTGGAGAGTGCTGGAATAACTTGGCCTCTGGTCTCTGTCTCTCAACTTCTGGTGCCTTCTCCTCTCATTCAGTCCTCTAGGGTGCTTTGCTAGCACAGTGACTGGGTCATATTATTCCCCTTTCATGGCTCCCTGCTGGGTAAAGTACAAGTGCCGGGTTATGGCATGCCAGGCTCTCCATGATCTTGTGTTAACCCACTTTTCTAGCCTCTTCTTGAAGTAATTTCATTCTCTCAATCTGGAATCATAGACTGTCAGGGCTAGAATGGGTTTAGAATTCCTCTAGTTCTTTTTCTTGTTTAACAAAAATGAAGGCTGTTTCTTAACAAAATCTTGTGTGTGGAGCATCAAAAGGGCAGAGATTGTCTATGTTGGTGGTGGATAGAGGATCACACCTACTTAGAATGTCTTTTTACCAAATGTTCAGTGACCTCTGAATTTATAGACTGTCTGCAGGACTTGGAGATTATCTAAAAATCACTATTTTTGTTCAGTCCTCTTCTGTTATGTAGAGGTTGAGTATTTGCTCAGGGTTATCTCTGGTGGGCATATTGCAGAATCAGGACTCAAATACCCAATAGACTCTTTGAGACCGGATCAGATTTCTCTTTAGAATCTATCTCTGCTAGTTTATTTAGCTTTCACACTATTCTGGAGAACCCTACTGTAGCATCCAAGATGGATAAGCTGAGAAGGTGCCTCTTCCCTCCGTTTCACATGATGTCCTAGCAACTTGGTCAGAACTGATTTTATCAATTCCACCTTCCATTTTGGATGGTAAGACTCAGATTCCAGGCAGTAACAGCCAATGTTTTAATTCATGACCAGCTGATTATGTTTGGTTTAATAAATGGGCATGGGAAGCTGGATTTGGCTGGAATTTAAGTGCCCAGCTTGAAGTTATGAAAATGGTCTTCCTGCTGGGATGGCAATGGTGATAATGACAGCTAATATTAATTTTGCATTGCCTATGTGCCAGGCCCCATGTAAAGTAGTTTACTACATGATCTTTTTTAAATCCTCATGACAGTCCCATGATAAAGATTCTATCATATGTGAAGGAAGCTTAGAGAGATGAGGTCATTGTTGATGGCTTCTAAGCCAGAAAATGGTGCAGGCTCTTGATCACAATTCTCCATATGACACAATTTTCATGATAAAGACAAAGAAACCCAGTGAAAGAAGATGAAATCTAGAGGTTAAGCAGTATCAGAGCCCAAGAAAGAATATTTTCCTGGGAATCCTGTTCCTCCCCCTGCAATGGGATAAACCTGGGGGTGTGGGGATGACCCAGTTGGCAGGTCCTCATGCACGTCTTTATGATGGAGGATATTACTCCAAAGCAGACACATGGGGAGAAACAATAACAACATTTATTTACACAGGGAGTGAGAAAAGTAGGAATGGGGGTGGGGGAAAGAGAAGTTGAGAGATTGATTATTGTTGGGCAAGTGGCCAGATGCCATCTGTCCTATCCCAGATAATGTTCTCTGAGCAGAGACCAAGGTCCAAGCTGACGCCATATGTGGCAAGCTAGTGGCTTCTCCACAGACACACTTCTTTACTAGCAATTTAACTACCAAAGCACCAGTTCTGCCCCTATTTTCCATTAGTCCCCCTAATGGGATAGAGTCTGGAAAGTTCCACCTTCTACCATCGAGTTGGTTATGAGCGCCACCCACTGGTGAGGAGGTTGCTCCTGGCTGTTTCTCTTCTATCCCCTTCTCTGGGAATGGCTGCTGGGTTTGGAATGTATAGTTACATCGATACCAGATGACCCCATCTCTGGCCCAGCGCTGATTGGACTAGAGGTGGGCACCTGGCCATGAGGTGGTTTACTCATTGTTTCCTCAACAACTTCCCAGATGCTCCATGCACAATTGAAATGAGACCTGGAAATTGGAGTAGTTTGGTCTTGAGCCCTTGACCAATGATGAGTCAGAGTAGAAAAGAAAACTGAGTTCTGTTTCCCTGTGGGCTGATGCCCCTCATGTCAAGGATGGTCTCATTCTTAAAATGTGGCATGGAGGTGGAAAGGGGAGTAAACTTTGAAACAGGAAGGTGAATTTGTACTTCATCCCAGAATCCCTAGGAGAGACTCAGAAACCTACAGCCAGGGAAGCGGTGACTTGGCTTCCTGACCTGCGGGTGGCAGCAGTGGGCCAAGAGCCCAGGTCCTCCTTCCCAGCCGGGGTGGGGAGAGCGACTAGGGAAGGAGGGGGAAGATTGTGTTTCACACCTTTTCATCAGGAATTTAGGAAGGAACAATCCACTTTAAAGGGATAAGCCTGGATTCTTTGTTGCCCTGATCAGATAAAAGAGACTTACTAGATTCACCCAAATGTGAATATTTTATAGTAATCATTAAGTTTCATAAAGTTTCAGTAGGGTGAGGAATGTGTGTATCTGTGTTTATAAGCAAATTTCTCATGTTTCCTAAGAGTTCAGGAAGCTATCCCTCCCTAAAACTTGGGCTGGAGAGAAAGAAAGTCGCCAGGATAAAGCAGTGACTTCATGCTGAGCTGAAAGAGATTTTCTCCTTGCTTTTTTGGCGAAAACTGCATGTACGCCCTGAGAAATGTACTTCATCCAGTTATTTTACTCCGTCATTGATGATGTTGGATAGTAACAACTCTGTTTATAATGCACTGCGGGATTAGTTACTCTCTGTGTAACACAATCGTCATTAAACACAGACTTCGGGAAAGGTGGAATCTTTGTTTTGATTGTGGTTACTATGGTGATGAATGGCCCATTGCTCCTGAGGCTTTTGTGTGATGCTCACAGTATTTCCTCATTCCTCTGTTACATCATTATATGCAAGTAAAAAGTTACGTTTCCAATAGCTCACGTCAGAGTTTTAACATGCCCAGACATAATCCGGGAAGGTGATGAGTGAGAGAGGGAAGGGCGAGGTTGGGCGGCTGCTGTGTCATCAGCTTCACAAAGTGCTGTGAAGCCAAATAGACCCTGTTCCTGCCCTGCCCCTGCTTTGTTACCTTCTCTTTGTGATCTTCTCTTTGTGTCTTACACTCTGGCTCCAGTCAAATGTCTAGTCTTATAGTCCTCTTGAAGGTCTGGAGACTTGGTCTGGCCTGGGAGTCAGCTGCCACCTGGGGATTGGCCCTGATCTCTCACTGTCACATATGCCACACAGTATCAGCTACCCCTGCTTGGGTTTTCATGTGTCCCCTGCCCCTTGTCATGCTCTGCCCCTTACTAGCACACTGGAGCTCCCACCAAAAACAGAGCCTTACGCCTTTGGACACCATGATTTGCTTATACCTTGAGTATCTACTGAAATACCACTGTCACCTGGGCCTTTCTCTTCTGGTAACTTCCCTAGTCTTCATAAGCTTGGATGGAAACCATTCTGGCTTTTCTCTGTCACCAGTCTTTTAGTCAGTCTCATACTATGTCCTCTTCTCTGAGCTTTGACGACAGGCCAGAGGAAGGCTGTTGAGTCACTTTCTGGCCTGTGAAAGTGTAGCAGTGAAGATTTATCTTGTTTTATTGGCACTTTCTGTTGACTTTTTAAAGAGGAATGAACAAGTAGTGCACACCCAACCATGGGTAAGAGCCATAGGGAGGCAAAGCCCTGCCTTTTTTCTGCCTTAGTGTCCTATCACCCCATCTCTGATTTGGACAATCAAGTCTTTGCTTAAGAAGCAATACTGCTTCCTTCTGGTGTCCAAAATAAATTTAATGCCGTCCCATAGCTGTTCTCAACTTGCCTCTCCAGCTTGTGGAACTGGTTTATAGGACTACTGAATGCAGTTTTGTATAGTCAGAATGTGATTTATTATTATTATTTTTACCTTTTAGTGCTTCCAAAAAAGCTTCTCCTACTTGCTGCAACAATTAGGACAGATCCCATCACTAGCTAGTCACTTTCCTCAGTGAGATGATGTCTCATTTTCAAGTATTAAAAGTCTAGTCTAAACCTTAACCTTAAACATCTTAACCTTCCTCCAACACAAAACGTCTCTTATAGGCTTGGCCCGTGCCTTGGGGACCCTCTCCCTGGCACTCTGACCATATTGTCCTACTGGTGGATCCTAGAATTCAGCAAATTTCACTTCAGAGCCTGCTCCTGGCTTTTCTCTCTGAACACAGTGCATCCTCAGAACTTGTCACGTCACTGGCTCTGGCTCTGCTTTCAGCTTTCACCTTCAGTGTCTCACTGTGAAATGGCTGGTCCTGATTATTTGTCCAGATTGTGCCCATGCTCCGGTTTCTAACATGTGGCAATTCTTCTTCATCATTTTAATTGGTTGGCTAAGTTTTATTTGTGAACTGAACTATTATCTGCTTTATTGAGAAAGTAATGTTGACGTCAAGAAGGTAGAATCTGTGTCTTGGTTTAGACCTCATTCCATCACTGTCACACAGTACACGTTCAAAAATATTTGTTTAATTAATGATGAATTTTTATTTAAATGAAATTCCAGTTTTTTTTTTAACCTAATGACCAAATAATAGGTTAAAGGCTATGAAATTGCTGATATTTGACCTTTTCTGGCCTGGGAAAATGGTAATTTTATATCCTTCATCCTAACATTTGAATTATTTCCAGTAAATTCAATAACAAGATTAATATGGTTTTGACCATTATTATATTTTTTTCTGGAAATTAAGTTCTGATCAACAAAATACAATGAGAAAAATGGGTATAATATAGGAAATAAAAGTTGCAGAGAACAAGATTGCCCATCTGCAAAACCAATTAATATTAAAGTAAAAAACCAAATCTTTATAAAAGCTAGGTATCCTAATAAATTCAGTCAACTGGAGAATAATATAATGAAATTTTCACTCAGAATAGCAACAATAGAGCAATACTACTATGAGACCACCATCCAAAAGCCCTGAGAATTAAGGGTATATGTAATTCCATAAAAAGAAAACTATAAAATTTCCCAGAGAGTCTTTAAAGAAAACTTGATAAATGGGATGACATTGATGTTTCAGTTGGGAAGACTCACTATCATGAATTTCTGTTCTCTCCATAACTAATGTCAATATTTATTTCCATTGCAATCTAAATTGTAATAAAATTTTTGGGGCAGCTTGAAAAACTGAAATCAAAGGTAATTCAATAGGAAAAAATCAGATTAGACTCTTTTCAAAAAGAAGAGACATGTGTAGGAAATTTTCATAATTGATAATAAAGCAAACTATCATGCAATAATAATTAAAAGTATGACAGTAACCTATGAATAGGCTGACATCTGCATAAAATGGAATGGAATTCAAGAAATCATATCAAATCAGCTTTACACAAGAGTTTAGTGTATACCACAGGTGACATTCAAATCCAGAGGAGAGAGGTTATACTCTATAAAATATTCTGGGATAACTGCCATTTAGAAAGAAAAACTAAGTTTCTGTCTTCACACACCAAAATAATTTCAGATGAAGTACTTTAAATGTTTCTACACTTAAGCAAGCCTTATCTATTTTAGAGAAAAATAATAGATGACAGAGTTATTTAATCTGAAGTAGCATTGGACTTTTTAAGAAAAAAATATAAAGCTCCAGAGAAAAAGATTTATACATTTTATAATATGAGAACAAAAATATAGGCTTCTATCAAAAACATCAGAAAATGGAAAAGGAGCCATCAAACTGGGAAAAGTATTTTCAACATATACTTGTAGAAATTTTTAATAAATTCTTAATATATAGGGGCTCCTTGGTGGCACAGGGGTTAAGACACAACCTACACAGCTGTCTGCAGCTACTGTAGCATGAATTCGATCCCTGGCCAGGGAGCTACCCACAGGGCACAGCAGACCTCTCCTGACTCACCTGCTGCTCCTCTCAGCAGTGTATTTCAGTCGATCTGCCTGTTTTGTTCCTTGCTCTATCTCTGGTGAATTCTCTACCACCCCCACACCTCTGGTCTGTACCCCAGTTCTGTGTGCATAAATAAATAAATCTTAAAAAATAAATTATTAAAATATAGAGAACTTTTACAAATCAAAAGAAAAAGACAAATATCACAATTGAAATGGATATAGAACATAAATAGGCAAACCATGGTGTCATTTATAGGTGGTATATAGAAAAAAACCAATGCGTCAAAGACAACCCTTGAAAGCTGACTATAGATCTCATTATTCAGAGGGTAATTGAGGGACAGGTAGGATGAAGGGACAGGAGTGGGGGGCGTGTGTGGAGAGCACAATGGATTGTGGTGGAGGAGGACTATGAGTGCTTCAGTGGTGAGGGCTACAGTGACCATACTGAGGGGGCAGATATCCTATACTATCAAAACACTAGCAAGGATGTAAAACAAGGGTAATTCAATCACATCAAATAAATAAACAAACAAATAAATAAGCAATCATGAAGTGAGGAATATAAACAATGAGCCTGCATACAGATGTTGAATTAATTAATAGAAAACTGCCCCACCTCAGTTATTCTTGCTATGTGAAATAATGTACATTTAAGACATTTTGAGTGGAAGTGTGAGTTTTTTGTTGTTGTTATTTGCAGCCCTTACTGATCCATAGTTGGGTACCAGGAATGGAATGTTGTAAGCAATGGACCCTAAAATGTGGAATTTCGCAAAGTAGTGGACGAAGTATATTTGACTGAGAAAATCCAAATTTTGTCAGCTTGTGAAATTGGTGGTTCTTTGTTATATTTCTGTGAAACTTTTTGTAACCTTGACTTCTATGATACCTTAAGATCCTAAGCTTTTGGAAGGATAGTATTGGGAGAATGATAGGAACAACTCAGTATGCTGGCAAGGTGGCCTAGTCTCCTTGAATCAGAAAGATTCTTTAAGAAAGGGACAAGCATAATGAAGGTGGCCTATTTGAATGCAGATAGGGAAAAAATAAATTCTTTTTCCCTGTGATCTGTGATGAAATCATGTAATATGGAGTCTTTGCAGTTAGAAAATTTGTTTTACAAAGTTAATGCAACTAAAGCTGGAAGGTAGGAAAATTGGCAGGAGAGAATTGATAAGATTTGGGAAAGTCAAGTTTTTTCCTCAAAAAATTCCCTTTACTTAAGAAACATTTTATTTAAGTTGAAAACCCCTAAGTGATTAAAAAAATGAAAAAAATTTGGAAATAAGAAGTACAGAAAGTGTGGGATTATTTTAACTGTGGAACCTTCACACAAGGAATTATTAATGCAATGCTCATGATCTTCACAGTGTTTAAACTGAAAACAGGTTGCAGAATTGTTACTAGAACAGGGGTGGGAATTAGAGAGGGGTCTTAGGCATAATGAATGTCGTGATCACTACCACTTAATGAACAGTTGCTAAAGTACCAGTACTTGTGCTGTGGGCTTTACCTGAATTATTTCATTCATTCTGTCCTTGTCTCTTCTACAGTTGAGGAAACCAAGCTGAGACTTCATAACTTGCTCTGATATGATAAAAAAAAAAAATTCAAGCTTGATTCTGCTTCATTCCAAAGATTGTATCTGAACATTGCTTTCTCTGACTCCCTTGCCATAGTCTCTAGACAGTTCCAAACTCTATCAGTTCTCTTTACCTATTTTGTTTCCATCTTTTCGTCTAGTTCAGGCCCTTTTTTATTTTGTAACCTGGAAAATCACAGTAGTCATTTGACTTACTCCCCCCTACATTTTGTCTTGCTCACATCTTGGGTTCATTTTATTTTCATTTCTAGATTAATCTTTCAAATACTTCACTTTAATTGTGCTGTAACATTCCTCTCTCAGCCATCCACCTGCCCCCCAAAATCTTCAGGGGCTTTTGAATATTGAACAAAGAAAGTATATACTTACTGACTTGTCATTCAGGGCTCTCCATAATCTCAACTGCCTTTTCAACTTTATTTTCCATGACTCCTCTAAATCAGGGGTCAGTAAACAGTCCTAGCCCTGCTTCTGTAAGTAAAATTTATTGGAGCAGGGTCATGCCTATCCATTCACATGTTATCTATGGTGGCTTTTGTGCAGCAAAGCTGAGTGCTTGTCATAGAGACTATGTGAGCTGTAGAGCCCAGACAATTTCCTTTCCAGCCTTTTATAGAACATGCTGATCCTTACTCGAGATGAACGCATTGCTCTGATCAGGTGGATCTACTCTCTGTCTTAAATAATTTTTTTATTAAAGATTTTTTAATTTATTATGCATACAAGAGGTGGGGTATAGACCAGAGATACAGGGGTGGGGGGCGGTGGTGGTGGTGGTGAGAGGATTCACCAGCAACAGAGTGGGGAGCAGAACAGGTGGAGTTACTGAAATACACTGCTGAGGGCAACAGTGGGCGAGACCTAAATAATTTTTGGAACAAAATATGAAAAATTAAAAATGTTCAATGTTTCTTGGACAAATGTTCACTGTTTCAATATTTCTCTCACCCTACATATCTTACAAAAAATGTTTTCCCATTCAATGAACAAATGGTTAAACATGAATTCCATGGAACATCTATGTTTTGGAATACAACTCAACAACAAGAAGGAATGAATTAACCTTCAGTGATTTCAGTCAAAGACCTATTGCTCCCTGTTCATGTGTGAAAACTTTTGATTAATGTGGAGAAATTAGTGTCTGAACTTTTTCTCTGAATTATTGCCCCAAACACTTCTAAAATTCTTCCATACCATTCACATATTTTTTTTTGATTAAATTTCTCATCCTCTTAGCACTTTATAGGATATAAAGACACTTGTAAGTCATTTTCCTATCGTATTCATATAGCAAACCAGTGAGTGTAGGCAGTGATGGGTTTATTCTTGCCATTTTTTAATGGAAAAAACTAAGGAGTGCTGAGGTTCTGTGATTTATTGGTCTTTGGAATCCAATTCTGTGCAGGTCCTATCTGCCATCTCCCTGGGAGCCTCAATCAAGTAGCTTGCACAATTTTACTCATACTGAAGTTCTGGCATTGGGAAGTAGGCAGTGAACCACAAATCAATAATTCTGAGTGTGGTTTGCATCCCCTGGGAATTATTAGAAATGTAAATTCTCAGGCCCATCTAAGACCTACTGAATCAGACACCTTAGGATGGGGCCTACCAACCCATGTTTTAACAAGCCCTCAGGTGCATTCTGATGCCCATTGGAGCTTGAAAATTGCTGGTCTGTAACCATGAGCCATACTCAGTGTTACCTTGTTACTGCGTGGCAGGAAATCAGGGGCTTAGGTGACACCTCTTCCTATGATGATCTCACATGCAGCTAACTGATAGCAAGGATGTCATGGGAGGTCAGTTCACCAAAATGTTGCAAACTGCATATGCTTGCCTGAAATTAAATTAATGGAGGCTGTGTCTTTCAACACAGGATCAAAGACTAGAAATGCCTTCTTACGTTACCATGAATTTTCCCCCAATGAAAGAACCTTTACCTTTCCACAGAAGAAATTAATAAAATTAATGAAATTAATAAATGAACTGACTCATCCAGCATTGGACATGCAGTGTCCAATACTGAGCAGACACTGGTGTGGTCTTGATTAATAGAGGACTCAAACAGGTAGACATGGGCAGTAACAATTAAAAACACAAGATATAAAGTAGTGTGGAGAAGGGAATAGCGTCACGTGTGCTCGTTTGTGTTCTCAGTTAGGATGGGTTCAGGGAGAGGTATTTGTTCATTATTTCATGAAGGAGGACATTCTTGACCTGGATTTTAAGATTAACCAGTTCAGCAGGTAGACTAGGAAGAGAAGAACATTCCAGGCATGTTGAACAGAATGTGTTCATGTAAAAAACAGTAATCAAATAAATGTGAAAAGGTAATCAATTAACTAAGTTTTATTTATTTTTTAAATTGAGATAACATTAGTTTGCAAAAGTGTATATAACTCAAGAAGCATAGGACACTCACACCTCTTAAAAGGTATGTTACTACACCTAACACGGGCGCCCATCGTCCTACATGAGTCCTCTTTTCTTTCTGTATTGAGGTAACATGGGTTTACAATGCTGCATGAGACTTAGTGGACGAGGTTCAGAGCTCCTTGGGTGTTTGTCACTGCATCACCTACCATCAAAGCTTCCACAGTCCTTTTCCCTAAGACATTGGACCCTCCCCCTTTGTTCCCTCACCTCCCCCCTCATTCCCCCTCTAGGAGCCTCAAATTCTGTAGTCATTTTCTAGAGTTTGTTTTGGTTTAGTTTTATCAGTTCCTTCACGCCCCCCATATTCCACATGTGAGTGAAGTTATATGATATTTGTCTTTTTCCTTCTGATTCATTTCACTTAACATAAGCCCTCCAGTTTTTTTAATTTAATTTAATTTTATATATTTTTTGCATCATTTTTCATTTTTGCACAAAGTATGCCTTTTCATCTTGGTTATATTCCCCATACAATCCCCACCCCCCTTATTTTGACTCTAATCCCTCCCCCACCACCACCCACCCGCAGTGTGTCTGTGGTTTATAGTTGCTTGTTGATTTTGATTTTTACTTTATTATAATTAGTCTTTTTCCCTGGTCCCTTATTTAGGTTTTCTAAATTTCTGTCCACATTGTCACAAATGGCAGGAGTTCATCTTTTTTTTTTTTTAATAGGTAAGTAGTCCTTTGTGTATATGTACCACATTTTCTTTATCCACTGCTCTGCTGATGGGCATGTAGGTTGTTTCTGTAACTTGGGTATTGTAAATAGCGCCACAGTGAGCATGGAGGGCTCATACCCTTTCAAATGAGATATTTTGTATTCTTTGGGTAGATACCTAGGAATAGAATTGTTGGATCATATGGTAGATCTATTTTTCATATTTTGAGAAACCTCCATATTGTCTTCCGTAGGAGCTGGGCCAGTCTACACTCCCACCAACCGTGTATGAGGATTCCTTTCCCCCTACACCCTCACTGATATATATTGTTTCTGCATTTTCTGATTTTCTGTGGGATCATGCTCCACAGAGTGAGATGGTATCTCAGTGTGGTTTTGTTATGCTTCTCCCTGATGGTGAGTGGTGTTGAAGATTTTTCCACATGCCTTTTGACAATCTGTGTGTTTGTTTGGAGAAGTGTCTACACAACTCTGCTGCCCCTCTTTTGATTGGGTTCTTTGTTTTCTTTTTGTTGAGTTGCATGAATTTTCATAGATCTTGGCTATTAGCCCATTGTCATATGTATGATAAATGTGAAAAGTTTAATATAGTATCAAGTGAATTTATTTCCTCGAGAATGCTGGGTGTCCTTAATATGCTAATGTGTATTGAGAATATCCAAGATGGGTTGAAGGGCTTTCTGATAAATCTCTTCAACATCTTAAATTCCTTATGAATGAGCTTTGGATACTGCTACTGTAACTAGGGGGGAGGGTTGTTTAGTCCTGTTGCTCTTAAGATAGAATCCAAGTCCTTAGCATGGCCTCAAGGCCTACTAAATCCAGACCTGCTTATCTTTCTGTTCTTGACCCCACTACATTTTTTGGAACACAGCCACATCTGTTCATTTGCATATTACCTCTGACTACTCTTGGACTCTACCCACACAGAGTAGCTGTAATAGGACCTAAAATCTTAAGTATATACATCTGTTTTTTTTAACAGAATATATTTGCCTGTCCCTGCATTATCATATTTCTAGAGTATTTTCTTATCTATCACTCTAGATTTAGAACCCCTAGATCCTAGCACTTTGATCTTGTTATTTTGACATGTAAGTCTTTGTATTGCCAGCCCCCATCACAGGATTTGGCATGTAGAAGGTACACAGTGAATGCTGAATAAGAGAATGAATAAAATTCCCATAAAATTATAACAACTGATAGTTACACAGTACTTATTACCTTCATTCCGACTCTGCAGTGGACAATCTAATATCTCTGTTTTACACATGAGGAAGTAGAGCCTCAGAGAACTTAAAGGATTTCTCAGAAAAACACAGCTGGGTAGAATTAAGGGTGGTTTTCTGCTGTGTGATAACCCATGTTTGCCACCAGCCGTCTCATGCTGTGGCCCTCACCACCAAATCCCCGGCAGCAGTTTCCCTGTGACTACTCATCCTTTCTGTGGGTCTTCCTGAGGTATTCCTGTGGTGCATCTTTCTGTCCCAGCCAGTTTCCTGCCATTCTTTCTAATCTCTGCCTTCTCTCTTCTTGCTTGCTCATGCCCTCTGTGCAGTTTGTGACTCAATAGCTGAGGGTACACATTTCCAAGGAAGCCCATGCACAACTTAGTACATGGTCTTTTGTATTTTGGTTAGTTCTTCTCACAATTAGAAGATGTCAAAGACCCAGGAGAAGAGTGCTGTCCTCCAGGCCAAGCCCCATCAGTATGGACAGTAACTTTTTCTGTTTAGACTAGAATGGAATACCATAGACTGTGTGGCTTAAAAGAACAGAAATTTCTTTCTCACACTTCTGGAGGCTGGAAGTTGAGGATCACAGCACTGGCAGATTTGGGGTCTGGTGAGAGTCCATTTCCTGGTCGTAGACAGCTGTCTTCTCACTGTATCTTCATGTGGTGGAAAGGGTAGGGGAGCTCTCCTCAGTCTGTTTTATAAGGGCACTAATCCCATTCATGAGAACTCCACCCTGCTGACCTAATCTCCAAAAGCCTCACTTCCAAATATTATCACATTGGGCATTAGGGTTTAATATGTGGATTGTGGGGGACACAAATATTCACTTTGTAACAAACTCCTCTTTCAATAGACCTGGCCTTGCTCTTCAGGAGACTGGGTCATCTCCTGCTCTGTTCACTGCTTGGTGCTGGAGGCCTACAGAGAAAATGCATTCTGTCTTCTTCCTTATGATTCTTGTGAGCTGGCTAAGGGGTACTATTTGCAGAAAAATATTATGCTGAGCACTCCTAAGAGAAAATGAAGTCATTGCTTGTGTGAGAATGATCTATGCATTCGTTAATAAAGTATTTGCTATCTTTTCCAACCATAAATTATTTCCTTGCAGCAATGCTTTTATTCCTATCCTGGCTCAAAGCAGAGGTTTGTGTGTTACTAACAGGATGTCAATTTTCCTGCTGCTCTTGTTTGGTCAATTGATACATCCCTCCAACTCATCACCAGCTGAAATATGCTTGAACTTTATTCTTGAGCTGTCTAATTGTCATGTGATAGGAGGCAAGCCTCTAGACAAAGTTGCTTTATAACTAGCAATTTGGCTTTTGAAGGAGCTACAATATGCAAAAGAAATTATGTGAGAAAAAAATCTAACACCTTCTTTACTGAAGTTACGATACAGGATCCAGATACAAGTCTTGTAAAATGAAATCTGAGGTCGTAAACATACTTCACACATCTGGAACTTTGCCTCTGCCAGATATTCTAAAACTTGAGATGCTATATTAAAGGAAGGAAGAGAGCATTTATTGAATATCTCCTAAGTGTTAGGCCTTTTCACATTTCACCTCATTATAGGGACTTTGTGAGCCAAGGCGATTATCATCAGTTTACATAGTAAAGTGCTTGAACGAAATTAAGATTCAAACTTCAGCTTTTGATGTGGAATTTAATCATTTTCTGAGTGCATCTTGTTGCCACTCCAAGTGAAAACTATCAAAGACTTTACCAGAAACGCCAGATAGTGTCACCTGGGCCAGAGAAAGGTTTCTGGTTCTTTAACATTCGTGAGAAAAAAGAATATGTGGACTGGTAGAGGACTCTAAGCTGAGGGTAGCAGTGGGTTTTAGTATAATGCTCTGCAGCCAACAATGCTTTTACAATGAACATTGGCTGAATAGCTACTACAACACAGTTATTGATTTGGGATGTGGCCCTTGATTCTTCTGATATCTTTTTCTTTTCTTTTTTTGCTTTTTTGCTAAAAGATGAGGAACCCGAGTTCTTTTTAAAAGCCTCGTCATTCATCCTGCAGGGGAGGAGGAGGGAGAGGAATCAGAGGAGGGAGGGAGGAGCACAGGGAACTGAGGTGATGGTGCATGGATGCATTGGTGAGGGAAATTCTATGGAGACTACACCTGAGGAGGGGGGGAAGCAAATATTGTTTAAAAATGAACAATGATAGTCTTTTTCCTGGTCCCTTGTTTAGGTTTTCTAAATTCCTGCTATGAGTGAGACTATCCGGTATTTTTCTTTTTCTTTCTGACTTATTTTGCTGAGCATGATCCCCTCCAGGTCCATCCATGTTGCTGCAAACTGCTGGGTCCATCCTTTTTGATTGCTGAGTAATATTCCATTGTGTATGCAACTGTATAGGGAATATAACCAAAATAAAAATGCATACATTGTGTAAAAATGAAAAATGATGTAAGAATTATATAAAATAAAATATTAAAAAATATTAAAAAATGAACAATGATATAAAAACAATGAAAAAATTTTGTCATTTAGCTAAGAAAAGCAATCTTCTTTCAGATGATTTACCTGATTTGTATTGTCACTGAAAATCAACAAATTGATTTCTTCTTTTATTAGATGGATTGTTTGCATTTCTGTCTATTTCTTCCCATCATCTTCCTCATTGGGATACCCTTCTACCTTGAGCTTAATAAATCATGGTGCTCATCATTGCTGAGCGTGGATGTCCAGTAAACCTGGTGGTGATAAGTGCCGCTCATCACATCTTTGTGGTTCTTCCATTTCCTGGCTTTTGTGGCAGGGTGGGGCAAGTGCCTGGCTCTGATCGGTGGGTTGGGGGAGGAAGTGATTTATGTCACTTAAGTCTTCAGGGCTTTCTCTCTTTTTTCTGGAACAGCAATTGCCAGTTCTCTAGAGGATGCTGGTTTTGTGCTCAACCTAGGTCTCTGAGTGATTTTGTTGAACAGTGAGCTTTTCTCTTTCGCATCCTGTGATCAACTTGTACTATGAACCAGAAGGAAGTATTTATTGTTTTTGTTATTAAGATATTATCTAGACTATCCTGACAGATGCAAAAACTGTTTACTGAAAGAATTAATCCATTCCTTATTTCTATTCTCACCATTGTGAATAATCCTAATTCCCTAATAAAATTCACTTTGTTGTAAATCCTAATAGAATTTTCTCATTTCTTATTTGTTTAATTATGCTGTTGTTGGCCTGGTAATATCTAGGGCCCTATTTTGCTCACCATTCCCATTTTCGAAGTGAAAAATTAATTTCCTTAGATAATTTCAACTATATCCTACACTTATAGTAAAAAAAGAAAAAAGCATGATGCAGGTGAACGAATACTAGATTTGAGGGCAGGTGGGTCTGAGTTCCAGTCTTGACTGTACCACTTTGCAGGATTTGTGTGGACTGCTTAAGAGTCTCAGTTCTCTCACCTGTGCAGTTGAACTGACGACAGAGCAACCTTTGAATCAGTGGAAACAGTTAGGAATTATTCACTTGAGAGGAGTTGTTTAGGAGTTCTGAACCTCCCTTTCAGCAAAGCCTTTCCCCTGAACTTCCTTGTGTGGGGATCTGCCGTGCCTGACTGTCCTCATTAGGCTTACCCACCCCTGTATCCCCACTCACTTTGTTGTGCTGTGTTTGCTCGGCCAGCTCCTTGTCCCCAGGCCTCACCCCACCCACTCTCCCACTTGCGCCCACATCTTTTTTTCTCTATCACTTTTTTCCTGATGATTCACCTTCAATGGTCTCACCTGAATCAGCCTGGTAAATGTCTCTAGGCTGTGTCCTAAAGATCTTACGTTGTAGTTGGGATAGCAGATTTATGACATGCATCTCCTCCTCAAGTGACCTAACTCACTCTTAACAAGGGTTCCTAAACTTAGCTTGCATCTTAACTCTAAGCCTCAGAATTAACTGCTGGCTCCCAATTGTCTCTTTGACATAAGATACAAATTATATACATCCTTTTGTGGTTATTACAAAAACAATTCATGATTGATAGGTCCAAAGATCAAATATAGAAAAACAAATGGAAAAATAAACAGATTACTAATTATCCAAACATATGAAGATAATCATTATAAACATTTTCATTTTTCTCTCTGTTTCTGTATTTTATAAAATGCTGTCAAACAGTACATGCTATTTCATACCTAGCTTCCCCGCACCTACCCCCACCAATGGTAATATATTCTGAATATTTTTTCAGATCATCAAATAAACTAATTCAGTGAGTCAGTGGTTTCATTGCAGTTTCTAGTGACTGTATTAAACACAATTGATTAATTTCCTATTATAGAACATTGATTGTATTCTATAATAAATAACATTGTGAAACATATGCCTCTGCATCTATCTTGTGCACATTTATGTTTTATAATTTTTTTGGGGGGGGGTGAATATATATAGGTAGAATTGCTTGGATGAAGAGTGTCTACATTTTAAGATTACTGAGATGTATCTGTAATTGCTTTTCAAAAGTTTGCACCAATTTATGTTCAAGCAGTGTACACACGTGTCAGTTTCCAAACACCATTATTGAGTTACAGTCTTTGGTAACTTTATGGGAAACATATTCCATCTTGGACATTTAATTTGAATCATTTGATTGATAGGAAAGTTGAACATTTTTTTTTGTCCATATATTTATTGACTGTATTTCTTCTTTTGGAAACTGACTCCAAATAGTCTCCCCAGTATAATGCAGGGCTAATCTTTTTCTTATTGCATTATAAATCTCTTTAATGTATTCCAATTATTAACTCCTTACCTATCACACATGTTTTATGTAAGTTTTTTAGTTTTGCCAGTTGCTTTTTTTCCTCTTCAGTACAAAATTTCTTCATCCTCAGGTGGTTCAGTGTATTGGTATTTCTCTTTAAGTTTTCTGACTTTGTTGTTACTTTCTCTCTCTCTCCATATATATAAACACATGCATACATATATACACACATGCATATATACACATATATAAGTTCTTTATGATTGTTTAAGAACATTAATTCTTGAATCCAACTATTGTCTCTGATAGAAGATAAAAATGAGAATCAATTTGTTTTCACATAGCCCGTGCATTAGTTTGACAACATTTCCCATGGAACATAAAAGCTATTTTTGTCATTTAATAAACTCTTTATGTAGTTATATTTGGGACCATTACTGAATTTTCTATTCTGCTTCTTTGATCTGTCTTTTTCTCTTCTTACACCTGTACAGCAATTATTTATTGTAGGTGTATAGTATAATTTATAATGTGGTAGAACAAGTTTATCCACATTGTTCTTCTTTTTCTATATTTCTGGACAGTTCTCAGGCACTTATTTTCTAGTTGAACTTAAGAATTATGTCTTCAGGTTCCAAGAATCCTGTTATAATTTTGAATAAAAAGTTCTAAAACTCTAAATTCCTATGAATGCTTACCATCTTTTTTTTTTTTTAAGATTTATTATGTATACAAGAAATGGGGTACAGGCCAAAGGTGTGGAGGGTGAGAAGATTCACCAGAGACAGAGTGGGGAACAGAACAGGCAGATAGACTGAAATACACTGCTGAGGGGAGTAGCGTGCGAGTCAGGAGAGGTCTGCTGTGCCATTTGGGTAGCTCCCTGGTCGGGGCTCGAACTTGTGCTGCAGTGGCTGCAGATAGCTTTAAAGATTGCATCTTACCCCTTGCACCACCAGGGAGGCCCATGAATGCTTACCATCTTTACAAACTCTGACTTACTACCTGGGAGCATGGAATTTATTTCCATTTATTTAAATCCTTATGCTTCACTGTAAACTTCTTAGGTTTGATGAATACTACTTAGGTTTGTTAGTAGATATTTTAATTTTTTTAGTTTCTTATTTTAAATGAGCCCCCTTTTTAAAATCTATTTTTTCTAAGTACTGGTTTCTAACCCCATTTTTAGTAGTTCTAAAATAAATTCACTTGAATTTTTCTAGGAGGAAAATCTTAGCATCTGAAAATAATTATTATCTTATTTCCTCCTTTCAACTATTTCTATATTTTATTTATTTTTCCTGTCTTATTGCATTGATTAAAACTTCTAAAATAAGGTTGAAAATAGGAGTGAGGGTTGGCAGTACTATCACATCCAGAATATTTTCCTGTTAAGCAAATTATTGGTTGGCACTTTCAGATAGTTATCTTTTTTTATGTTAAAGCAATATATTTCAATTCCTAGTTAAAAAAATCTTGAATGACCATTGAATTTTATTAATGTCTCTTTGGCATCTTTACAATGATCATATGGTTTTTCTCCTTTGACCTCTTGATGTGATGAATTATGTTAATAGATTTCCTCATATTAAACTACCCTACATTCTTGGAATAAACTTCACTTAGTCATTCTGTATTATTCTTTAAATACACGGCTGGATTTGATTTGCTAATATTTTATTTAGGAGTTTTGCGTCTATGTTTTCGAGATTAGCCTATAGAGTTTTTTCCCTGAGAGGAATGTCAGTGCCAGGTTTTGATTTCAGAGTTTTTCTGGCTTTCAAAAATACAGTGGGATGGTTTTCATCTTGAATCAATTAGGTGACATTCCTAACATGGACATGTAGGCCTTCAGGATGATGTACTGGAAAGAACACAGGACTGGGAATTAGAAGACCAGGTTCAATTCTTGCCTCTCTCCTCATTAGCTTTCTGCATTTGGACAGTTATTTTATTTCCATCAACTTTAGTGTCCTTGTTTTAGAGTGGGGCTTATACCCAGTTTCTCTCCCAACTTCCTTGCAATTCACAAGCTCATTTGACATTTCAGTGAGTTAATGAGAATGGAAACACTTTGCAGGGCAAAGAAACAAGATTTATTGAGTACCTGTTCTCTGCAAGGTGCTATGTGTGGCATTTCACATAAATGATGTCATTACTGACAATCCTTACTATAAACCTCACGTGCTCCATCACAGTGAGAACTCCCGGAGCCTTGCAGCAGTGCTCCAGAAAAGTGACTTCACCAGCATCACCTGGGAGCATGTTAGAAGCACAGAATCTCCAGTCTCACTCACTGAACCAAAATCTACAGGGTGATTTATACTCACTTTAAATTTTGAGAAGAGCCATTGGCTCTCCTCAATGTCACCTCAGCATCAGGAGAGAATATAGCTGCACATTTAGTAATAATTCTGGTCAAATCTTTTCATATTTGTGCTTCTGATATTGTGGAGGAGATCGCTGTACCACCAGTACTGTAAATGTTAGTCATTTAGAGGAAATACCTTAGAAAATATGTGCTATATTTTCTAGTACAAAAGCGACTATCTTCAGAAAGGAATAAACTGATGCATCAATTATTTTCTAACAGGAACAAGATTAAAAATTAAATTTAGTGCCTGCAGATGTACGCTTCTCAGGGGAGATTCAACATATGCATTTCTCTCAGCCAATTTGAAGGAGTTTTTCAGCAGAGCCTATGAGTAACTGCAGATCTTTCACTGGGGTGGGGATTACTGTGCCTTTTTCATCACAAAGATTATACTAGTCACTCCTCAAGCATGTTTTGGCTTCTACCAAGAGGAAAGGCAGCATGTGCTAAGCTTCAGTATGCATGTTAATATGTATATGCATGCACATACATGCGTAGAGAACGTTTAAGATCATGGTGTGAACTGAAACTATGGTGACCAAGAGATCAACATGGATTCCCTCCGTGGGAGTTCTGTAGGGATGTGTAATGCAATTGAGGTAACTGTTTGTAGGCTGTGGCTGGGAGTTGCCATGGAGACTGGCAATTGGGGTGAGGGAAACCCTCCTCTGTGATGTTGCCAACAGCTGTTTTATTCCTCTGGGTATTTGATTAAGCAGTACTTTCACACCCTATGTGGGAAGGAAGTACAGGTGTGTCTTCGCTAAGCTAGGGAAGCAAAAGAGAAAGTCCAGTGAAAAAGAACCTTAATCATGGCATTCTTGCATGATGAATGGATTCTTCCATGATGGATTCTTCTTTTGGTCAGAGTTTAAATGGACTTTAAAGGAAATGAATGTTCATTGGGTCAAGGATTTTAGCTCAAAGTATGGCACTGTCTGTAATTGTGAAATCACTTTGCTGTGTTAGGACTTCCTTCTTGGTTTATATGTTGGGTCTATCAGGCCAGCAGTAATTACTTCTGTGGCTGCGTGCACTCAGAAATCTGCTTATAAGTCTGCTACAATATTTTCTAGATAAGATTATATTTTAGATATAACTGTTATCTTCTCTACCTAGTTCACTTCCCACTGTTCCCACCTACGACTTCAGTCCATGTTCTAACCACGCTAATATGGCCACTGTGCCCAGAACAGTGCCGAAGACAAAGCACAGTCAAGATTGTATGAGTTTGGTATTGCTGCATAAAGAATTACCACAAACTTAGTGGTTTAGAAAGCACACACTGTGTCATAATATATGTGGGTCAGTTGTGTGGTCCTGGCCAGCTGGTTCCTCTGCTTGGAGTTCCATAAAGCTGTAATCATCAACATGACTGCATTCTCACTTGGAGGGTCAACTGGGGAAGAACTTGCTTCCAAGTCCAAGTTGTTGGCAGAATTTGTTTTCTTGTGGCCTGTGGGAGGTGAAGGCCTCAGTTCTACAGGCTACGCATAGTTCTCTACCACATTGTCTTCTCCACAGGAAGTTTACAACATAGTGGGGTACTGCTTTAAGGTCAGAGGAGGCCAAGAGAGGCTCTGGCGAGACAGAATTTTATGTGATGAGTGTGATCGTGGTAGTGACATCTCATTACCTTTGCCATGTTCTGTTGGTGAGAAACAAGTCACTTATCTTGCTCACACTCAGGGAGGGGTTTACGCAAATGTGGGAACACCAGGAGTTGGTAATTACCTTAGGGTCTGTCATAATGAGCTTTTGCAGTTTGTCCACTGAACGGACCAGTCAGGTGTGCCAGAATAGGAACACTCCATTTGAGCTTGTTAGGATGGGAAAGGAGACTCTTACCCATCATATAAGTCTCTTATCATCTGTGCTCTGTATTCTGATGAGAATGAATTTTATCATATACGGGATACCAGACTGTTCTTCTTGCTGCGTCCATAGCTCTTATAAAAGCACAATTTTAATATTTTTGCCATTTTTTTGTGTTTAAAAAAGCTGCAAAATATCCAAGCAGGTTTTAAATAATACAGAAGTATTTCAGAGGAATTCTAAGTGTTTTACCTGATTCTGTATAAAATTACCCCAGCATTTATGAGAACACATCTCTCTAACTTTAGGTAATGTGATTGACCGAGGGCACTCGCGGCTCAGAAGTTCGGGTGAAAGCCACACTTTTTGTGGACTGTCAATCATGAGCCCGACAGTGAGGACCAGGAGATTTGTTCCGGGGTGCTGGTGTGTTCTCTGATGGGCTACTTGACTGAAGGAGTCCCCAGTGGCCTGACCAGACGTTCCTTAGGTTTGAATGGCAGTCAGAGAATTGCAGTCTGGACTTCCTTTTTCCCTTCTTCGCTCTCTCCTTCGTTCGGTATCAGACCTACGTCATCGTCAGATGGCTTTCCCGGTCTTCCTGACTCCTTGCCATTTTTTTCCCCTCATAGTTATTTCTTGTAATCCATTTCTGCATGTTTAATCCCTTCTTGATATCTGCTCCCGTGATGACCCCACACTAACATTATTCTATGCCTAAGTCTGCAACACTATCTATCTATTTGAGTAAGGTTCTTCCCTTTCTGACTCCAGGAATGGCATGAGGGAAATAGCAAGAACAAGGACATCAGATCTAGAAGAACTGAGGTAGAATCTTGGTATTACCTGGATAATCAAATCATACTCAGGGCAGTTCAAAAACTCTCCAGGGCTCATTTGCTCATCTGTAGATTGGAAATAACGATCACTACACATTTAACAAAGGATTAAAGTGAAATTGTGTTTAAAAATACAGTGTCTGGAGCAGAGTAGGTGCTTAAAAAGTACTTTGTAGATATTTTGTCAGACATAATAGGGCAATATTGAGAGGATAACTTAGCATAGGGTGTGTCTTTACATCTTTCTCCTTATCAGAGGCACAAGAGGATTGAAAGCACAGGATACTTTCCAGGGCATTTCTGTGGGCAAGAATTCTATAAAATACCAGTCAATTAAACATCTTCTCATACCCATGAAAGAATTGGGCAGGGAGTCGGGGGGAGGGGGATGAGGAGGCTGGGGTTTATAGTCAGGGAAGTGGAGGAGGACATAAATGGGCAAACTGGAGAGATGGGGCCCACTGGCCACCACCCCACTTCAGTTCAGCAGTAGAAATTGCAACAGGGTAATAACTGTGTTTCTCAGATAAGTCATTCTTGGGCCTTCTACCAGGTCTCAGCTCCAGTTTAACGTGGACTGTACTTTCTGGGTGAGATTTACAGCTAGCTTTAGTAAGATTTCCGAGGTTTCCTTGACCTCCTCCTCACCCTTTCCCCTTTTCAATTCTGGGTCACCTAAAGTACCTTTACCAGAAACATAGTCTTTCCTTCCACCCTCAATAAAAGTGAAGATGCCTTGGGGCACGTGATAGGTCAACGTTTTCATGACTCGAGGTGGTGGCTGCTTGTAGGGGCAGGAATGGATACGTGCAGGTTTTCTATGATCCAGCAGACCAGGTAAAGGAGGAATTGGAGTCCTCAGTGGTTTTGCAGGTTTTTATTGGGATTACCAGGTATATGGCAGGCAGGGATGCTGGGGGCCGGGAGGCTGGCAGGCCTCCCAGCCCCCACCAAGTATTCACTCCGGGCTCTCCGGCCTTTCTCGGCTTCTGCTTCTCTTGCTTCTCTTGCTTCTCTCTCTGCTTCTGTTCGGTCTTGACTTCTGCTTGGCTTCTGCTGCATCCCTGTGACGCCGCCCTTAAAAAGCCCAGTCTCAGCCCAGGTGAATCCCATCTTCCTATGCCCACACCCTACTCCAGGTGCCCGCCATCAGGCATGCATTCAGGACCGCAGGAATCCATCATCTATCCTGATGGCGGGAGGGCAGAAAAGTCTGACATTTTTCCTTACCCTACACTGCTATGCAGGGGATTGAGGAAAGCAACTTGGCGAGAGGTGAATGCTGGATTTGCCCTGGAGGTTGCTCTTGCAGAGCATGCGCAGAGCATGTTACTTCTATCATCTTTGTTCTTTTAAGCATCTGGGGAGAAGGGTGGTGAAGTTAACAGAGTGACATGTGGCCTAAGCGAGAGTTGAGTCTAAAGGTTTATGGACAATTTAAAAGGGAATTTTGGATTCTCTGTTTCATTTGAGCCTCACACCTACTTTCTGTGCCTTTCCCCATTTCACAAGGAAATGAATTCAGCGAGGTTAGTACACTTGTGTAAAGCTACATAGCTTACAGGTTGGACTGGGATTCTGCACGAAGGCCTCACTTGCTGCCCCTGGGACAGTGCATATGGCAGGACTCTGCAAGCAGTAAGACCCACAGAGGTAATACATCATCATTTCGGTTGTATTAAACAAAGGAGAGCCAAAGCCCCCTGAAAGTACAATGACTTGCTCAAGGTCACACAGCTTAGACGCTTTAGAAGAAGCATTAGGAGCTGGGTTTCCCCCATTCCTAGAAAAGAGCCTACTATTGGCTGCTGCCTAACAGTGCTCCCTAGTCTTGCCCCAGCCCCTTTTCTTTTTAAAGAAATTAATAATCAGCCAGTCACACAACAGGTAATGGGCTCATGAGAGGTTAGAAAGGACACTGGGAGGCAATCATGAGATCATTCTCAGCGAAACACGTGATCTTGGTAACAAAAGGAAATACAGAAATAAATTTCTTTGAATGCTCTTCAGCCTAATCAGCCCTGATGCTGCTAAACTGTGTTCCTGACATTCTCTGGTCTCCCCCCTCCTTTAAAACCTCAAATAAAGCATAATGAAATAAACTCTAAGCATTTGGGGGTTATTCAACTCTCTGAAGTGCTTGAGGATGCAATTTGTAGGCAAGATGTTAAGGAATTAAAAAAAAAAGGCTGACTGGTGCCAAGTCGCATTGTACCAATTTCTCCATGGCCCTGTTGCATGTTAGGTATGCATATGGTCCACACATTTTTCAAAAACATACCCCCAGGTGTTAGGGCCTGTTCTTTAGAGCATATCAACTAAATGTGGAGAGACGGGTGTGCTGAGGAAATGAAAAATAAAACCCCAGCTGCTCCTTAGAACATTGCCATAATTGAGGCTTGATAGAAGCTGTAGTGCCCCATCTAGAGTTCTACAAATGCAGCACCTGAAAGGTGGCCTCCTCCACGGCTGTACCGAGGCTGCTGGCTCGCCGTCCCCTGGTCCAGCATGGGCCCAGCACAGAGCAGAACTCCCTGAACTTGAGGTGACAAAAATGAATAAGCAAGGGGGGCTGGCAATTAAATTGTATAAAAGAGAGAAAAGGCCCTTTGGAGGAGGTAAATTAAAATAAGCCCTGATTGCAGCACCTACTCCCTCCTTAGCCTTAACCTGAAGACCTCACCCCCGTTTTTAAGAGTCAACCACCTGGGGTTAAAAATAAGACAAAGAATGAATTTGGAAGAACTGGGCTTATGACTGACAGGATTACATTGAAGCCCTTTTCTTTTCTTTTAAAAGATTTATTTATTTATGCATGCAAGAACACAATTCTGGTACAGGCCAGAATTGTGGCGGGGGGTTGGTGGGAGGCAGGTGAGAGGATTCACCGGAGACAGAGTGGGAAGAAGAACATGCAGATCTAATGAAATACACTGCTGAGGGGAGCAGCGGGCAAGACAGGAGAGGTCTGCCTCAGACAGGAGAGGGTAGCTCCCTGGCTGGCCGGCATCGAACTTGTGCTGCAGAGCTTGTGGATAGTTTCACCATGCTGTGCTTAACCTCTTGTGCCACCAGGGAGCCCCTGGAGTCCTTTTCTTTTCTAATGAGATAGTTGTAGAGCACCAACGGTCATGTTTTGCCATACGATAGGCATACATTTGATTTCTTACTTTTCAAAATTTTGCAGTAACCCATAATATGCCACACCTGATGTCCAAGGTAGTGATTAAAAAAATTACTGTTCTATCAGGAGATCAAATTGAGTGGATATGTGGAAATTATCATCATGAATTCTGGATAGCTAGAGACTATTATATCTTTTTCTTGAGTGATAAGGAAACTTCAAACTTCAGAGAAGCTCCATGACCTACCTTCAGTCCTGTAGCCTTCAGTACTGTAGCTTTAAGTGATGATGCCTCAGGTGGAATTCAGCATGGGAGGTCACCAGGCTCACAGCTTAGTATTGACGTGTTTTTGTTTGGGCTGTTATTTGTGGAGAAAAAATATGGAATGGAAGTGCCTTTGGAACGGGCACGTGTTTCATAGTTGATTGTGGTTCCTCCAGTACCAAAGTTTAACTCTAGGCTCTAATCATGCTTTTTTCCTTGATTGGTGTGGCCTTGGGCAGCTGAGTGTGTAATTTGAGCTCAGATTCTCTGTTTCCACACCCAGTGCTCTTTACAAGGTTTAGGGATATATTCCTTGCCTCCACTGCACTGTTGGTCTCTCTACTATTTGGTGAGTCAGGGCTGATGGACCTGTTATCTTTGTGATTTATTCTTTTTTAGTTTTGTTCAACCCATGATCTGACCATCAGCTTTGGATTGAATAGACCTAAACCACTTGTGGCAAGTGTAGATTTTGGTATAATTCCTGGACTTTTTGAGGGTCAAGGGTGATGGCAATGGTGGCATTGGTGGTGGGTTATAGCACTGACTTTGCACATTCTAGATGGTTGTCAGTGTTTCCTAAAAAAAGAAAAATATTCCAAAGCTATCCTCTTCTAATAGCTCTCTAATTCAAAAGTTTTTCTTCTTTTTAATGGCATTCCAAGTGCTGTATTCAATTCACTCTCCTCAGTTCCCTCATAAAAAGGGTAGGCAGTTGGCATTGCATTCCCTAAAACATTTCCATGCTGGAATTATCGCTTCCATTTAAATGGAGTGTGTGGAGCTTTGGGATCTCCATCATTCACTGGGAAGTGAGCTGGAGAAAAGCAAATCTTCCTCCAGAAAATCACTTTGTTTCTGGGACCTATGCTAGGCTCAATGTAGGCTGCTTTCAAGTATGAGTAGAGTAGAATCTATTCCAGAAGTGACCTCAATCAACTGTGCTGTAATTGATAGCACACCCTGGCTTCC
>NW_023605068.1:0-28582 GCF_014898055.3 Talpa occidentalis
TAACTTCTTGATATGTTTCACATTGTACTATGTGTTATATAGGAGCTCAGTAGAGGAATATTTATGTGTGTTAGTGGCCAGAAACTAAATCATGAAAAGGAGCTAACAAAAGTGTAGGATGTGAACAAATAGCGAGGATTAGGAAGGGGTTGGAGTGCAATATTTTAATGCAGTATTTCTCAAAGTGACGCATATAAATTCCTGAGCAATTCAACACATCATTTGCCCTTGCATTTGTTAACATGTGCACTAATGGCACGAAACAATGTTTGGTGCAAAGGAAAAAATAAGATCGTGATAACAAACTATGCTAAGAATCTGTATTCCGTACCAGCAAGTACTTCCAAAAGCTTTTTTTAAAGAATTTGTTGATTAAATACTAAACATAATTATTTTTATTAAATCTCAATCATTGAATACATGCTTTTTTTTTACATTCTGCATGAGGAAATAGTAATTATAAATAATGTGCTAGTACTACATAGTGATATGGGATAGTTGTATTCAGGAAAAAGCACTTTTGTTATATTCACAAGCAGAATTAACCATTATTTTTTCATGGAGCACTGATTTTTACTTAGCAAAGAACTTAGTATTTGTCAGATATTTTCTTGAAAATGATCAATGTGGTCTTGGAGTACCTATGCATGTTAATTAAAGGAAACTTTGTGTTCATTTTAATTTTCCAATCCATTTTGTTTTTCCGATGTTCTTTTAGACAGCTTCTTTCATGTTAAGATTTGAAGTTACTACATCAATACTTTTGGTAACCTCTGTTTACTTTAGATTCAGCCAACAAAGAAGAACTAAAATTAGCTATCAGTGCTTTTCATAAAGATTTCCAACATCATATTCAGTGGGACACAAGGGAATTTAACAATTGTGTGAAGATTTAAGGGAGTATCAGAAAATATCTATTTTGTAAGCCTATCAATTCTCTGGCCACTCAGTAAATACCCATAGTGATTAGTAAATACTATTTTAATTGTTCAGTTGTTGCCTTTGAGAAGCAAACAGGACTCTTGTCTGTGTCTTGTTAACCATGACATATCCTGAAATTAAGAGGGGCTCTGCATTGAATTTTTATTTGATATTTCTTTGCAGAGTGAATAGAATGAAGAGGTGAGAGAGGGAATAGAAAATTTACTTCTCATCTGTGTTTGTGATATCTACTATTGATAATTTGGCCAATGATGACACCAAATTTTTTGGTCAGTCTAGTTAGTAAATAAAAACATTTTGACTCAGCATGATATATTTTGGAGGGTGTGTAGGGTAAATGATTTTCAGGCTTTTCTGCTTTCCTGCCATTAGGATTGCCCTGCTTGACAGCAGCACCTGCATTTTGTTACATTGTTACATTTAGTTGTGTCGTTTACTTCTGTGGGCCATGGCTGCACTATTGATAAATTCCCAAGAGATGCAGAGGCAGGGGAGAGAACAGGGGAGAGAACGCCAGAGAGCCCAATAAAGAGTGAAGGTTCGCCAGGAGCTGAGAGGTCTGCCAGCCTCCTGGCCCCCTAGCACCCCTGCCTGATGTGTATCTTGTTGCTGCATTACATGTAAAAAGCTCAATAAAAGCCTGAGAAAGCCACGGAGGGCTCTAGGACTCTCCTTTATCCATCTGCTCAGATCAGAGAGAACCAGCTCTGTGCCTTCCTGGCACTACCGGTGGTTAAAATGTGACCGATAATACTTATTTTATAAGGATGTGATTATATGTACATATATATATATATATAAACATACACATGCATAAATACATATGCATGGACTTATATGTAGTACTTATCCTATACTCCAAATATAATAACTTACTTTTACTATAACTGTCATGAAACTGCAATGTAGAGAAAAGTCAGTTATCTCTGCTTTTATAGTCACCTATTTTAGAAATTTCTATTTGAAGCCAATAGGAAATAATAATTTTTTTAAAGATTTATTTATTATTATATAAGAACCGGGGTACAGGACAGATGCACAGGAGGGTGAGAGGATTCACCAGAGACAGAGCAGGGAACAGAACAGGCAGACTGACGAAATACACTGCTGAGGGGAGCAGGGGGCAAGACAGGAGAGGTCTGCGGCGCCATGTGGGACCCTCACAGGCCAGCCGGGATTGAACCAGCTCTACAGACTGCAGACAGCTTCACAGTGCGGCACTCAACCACCTAGGCCACCAGGGACACCCAATAGGAAATAATTTAAGAGAAAAATCCCCTAACTTGTTTGGGACACCAGTTCTAATTTTGTCATTTCTTTTATTATTTTTTTTGTTTTCTTTAATATCCAAAAGGGCATGTTTATTATAAAAAGGAAAAAAAAAAGAAAAAGATGCTTATACAGACACAGGGGACAAATTTGTTAAGAGGAGTCTGCATAGATATAGGTGGGCACTCTTGGGACAAGAGCATGTAATTGTGTCATTTCTAAATCAAAACAGTAACAGTGCAAATTTTCATAATCTGAGAAGTCATGCATAGATAATTATAGATACTCTTTGGAATAAGAATTTATATTTTTCACCCTGTGTTGTTTTCTTAGTAGGTAGGACACAAGAACTAGGATCAAGCCCAGCAAACATCCAGAACCATGGTGTATCAGACATTATTTAGTAGAACATAATGACCTGAGACATTTTTGTTCATTTCTGTATCCCTAGAGTTTGCCTCCTAATAGACCTTCAATTCACATTTTTCCAATGAATGATTGCATCACTGTTATTTAAATTTCAATTTTTAATGAACTTTCCTGCACTAATGCTTATAGGTTTTTGTTTCAGAAAACAATGTTCTACAATAGATAATATGAAAAATAGGGGCAGGGTGTGTGGGGATGATGGAGGTGGGAGAGAGGTAGCCACATAGAAGTTCATGTAAACAGTAGAAAAATACAAAAAGCATTTTAAAATATCTTCTAGCATTTGTGCTAGTCTTATAAAAGTTTGCCTAAATGGTAGTGGTTGCCAGGGTTGGGAGGAGGGAGGAATGAAAAAGCAGAGCACAGAGTTTAGAGCAGCGAAACTACTGTATATAACACAATAGTGGATACATGTCATTATACAGTCATCAAACCCATTGTATGTACAGCATCGAATGAACCCTAACATAAACTGTGTGCTCTGGGTGATAATGATGTGTCAATATAGGCCCATCAGTTTTAACAAAGATTCCACTCTATAGGATGCTGCTAGTGGGGGAGGTTGCGTGAGTGCGGGCAGGGTGTTTATGGAAACTGCTCAATTTTGTTGTGAACTTAAAATTGCCCTAACAGTTGTGAAGGTAAAACTTCCACAAAACATTATATAAAAATAAAACCACTTCCCCTGGAAAATTATTAAACAAATTTTTCTTCTGTTCCATTTTTGGTGTCATGGCTTAATCATTTCAGCTGAAATGGAAAAATTTGTTACTTTTATTTTCCCAGAAATTATAAGTTTCGTTTTATAATAAATGCATAAATGGTGTATAAATCCAGTTATATAAATCCAGTAACAGATATATAAATCCAGTTATGATTTAAATAATGAGTTTGTTCCATAAAAAATAATTTAGACCTAGATTGCTCAAGGTATCATACCAAGAACCCCAACAAATGTAACAATTTTAAACAATAATCTGCATTTGTGGTGGCTTGTTGTTTTCAGAGCAGTCATGCATATATTTTCTTTTTTGTTACTCCCAAACTTGGACAGTTGACAGGGAGGGTCTTAAAGTCCCATCTGAGGAAATTTTAATCAAATTTTGTATGCATTTAATTTTTTTTATATTTTTGCAAAATAATAAAATTTAGAATTTAAAAATGAAAATCACCTTTAACCTATCTTAATCAAATAGCTCATTATAAAATGATATCTTTTAGACTTTTTATATCTGAATAATGACTATTGGGTAAAAGGAAATATTAGGAGAATTACTTATAAAAGAAGAAAAAGGAATCAAAATTAGATATTAGAAGTAAAACCTATAACTAGTAAATTCAGGGAATGCCACAGTGATCGGCAAGATCTTTTCAAATAACAGAACACAGGATTGAACCTGGCAGAAATGAGAGATGTTTTATATATTTTGGATGTGTGAGAATGAGGGACACTAAGAACACAGTTCTTAAAATAACCACATAGAGTGAAGTCTCTTGAAAGGTTGAACTTTGGGGGCCTCATATTGGTGACTCAGGAGAGAAAAACTTATCCTTCTTAATGATCCCATTACAATCCTCTACCTCCACAAAAGCAGCAAATAGGAAAAAGAGGGGGAGTAATGTGTGTAATTAGTTCTGCTTTACAGATAGCCAGGGACAAGTTTGAGAGGAGTTGGCACTGACAGAGTCTGGCTAAGAAAACAGTGTAGAGGACACAAAGAAAATGAAAGTGTCAGAAGAAAACTTCTAAAGAATGGAAATTACAGGTCCTGCACCTGTGAGCAGGAGACCACCTGAGAGCCTCAATGGGAAGACAGACAGGAGGGAGGGGATGATGACACTATGTTTTGGGCTGTGAGTGTTAATCTCTAGCAAGCTTTCTGTGTTTTCAGCTAGCCATGTGTTAAATATTTAGCAAGCTATGTCCTTGTGTGTGTGTTCAACAGATACAGGCCCCTGAGCGAGCTATATTTAGTATAAAATGCCCTAAAATGAGCATTTCAAGGTACCTGCTCAGGTGCCTGCTCCCTGTCACTGCAGGGAGCTTTTCTGCTGTCCAACACTAAATAAACTTTCTAAGACTCACTCTTCATGGTCTGTGTCTTCAATTTTTGTGGACTGAGATAGGAACTTGTCGAAACCCTGCAATAGTACTGCCATCAAATATGGCCTCATGAAGAATGGCTTTTGAGGTAGAGTGTCAAGAGAATTTTGAGAATAACATTGTTTTTTTCTGCCAATATTGGTGGCACCACTGTTGACTCTAAGAGTGGGATTGCACTGTCAGACTCTCTCTCCTAGTCTGGCAGAGTGGCCATCTTGGATATGTTGGTTACTGGTAATGAAGAAACTAGAAGTCTGTCTCTCCAATAGATGAATCTGTTATAGGGTAGGGAGAGGGGCACCCCAAAACCCCAACCCTGTTCATTCTATATAGGTTCTGCCATCTACTGCATTAAAACAAAACATACTCTAGTACATAAGACCTTCAATGGAAAGGAACTTTAATACAATTAGTATGCAACAAAGAAAAGACAAAAATATAGTTTCCAAATCAAGCACCTGAAATTACCCATCCCCTCGTGGGTAAATCCCCAGCCAAACAGGGTTGGCCGAAAGCAGGGCCTCTAAAGCCTGAAAGCCTGCCACAGGTCTAAAGTACTGTCTAGAGGGTACCATAGGAAAGAGCAAAAGGAGACAGACAAGTCTGGAAGGAAAAGAACAAAATCAGTTGCTCCATGTGCCTCCTCCAGGTCTCCTTCAGGCTCTCCATCCTTCTTCCTTTCTCTAGTCTCCTCTCCAGCTTCTCCCTTCTTGCTCAGCTCCACCCTCCCTTGCATAGGGCAGGGGATTTGAAACCTTCCTTTACCGTGGGGATCACACGATTACTGATATGTCTTGTTCCTCAATGGTAGTCAGGAAGTTAGGCCCACCCAGAGTGCCTACTACAATAAGACCCAATTGCATGTGTCATAATATTTGTAATTGTAGAATAAGTGTGATTTTTTTTTGTTTTTATTTTGCTTTACTTGAGATTATAACAGGATGAGTGTGAGCTATTTTATAATTATTATTTCAAATTACTGTATTATATAGAACATATCATTCTGCAGTCTTATTTTTGGACATTTGGGAGGCATCTACTTTATATTTTATAATTTACGTTATTGTGATGTAGTGAATTATAAGAAACAAATATTTGGTCTGTGCCCCTACTTTTGGCACAGTGCCCTTAAACCTTTGGAGAGCCCTAAGAGTTGAGATAAGGTGTCTTTTGTTATGTTAATGAGGAGACCTTTGGGAAATCCTTAGATTCAGGATGGTTCTTAGGGGAACCAACCATGGGACTGGAGGGTTGGAACTTTCAGTTCTGTGATTAGCAGGTAGACTGAGAGGCACCCTGAGACTTGCACAATCTAAATAGGTTCTGCCATCTGCCACATAAAGACTAAACACACTCTTCGTGTGTAAGACCTCCAATAGAAAAGAACTTTGCTAGAATAAGTATGCATTAAAAAAAAAAAGAACCATAGTTTCCAATTAAACACCAATGTAACATATCCTGTCGTGGTAAATGCCCAGCCAAATAGGGTTGGCCCTGTTAGGGGGAAAGGATGTCCTGAACTAATTCCATACAACTTTGTGGACTCCACCCCCACTCTAGACCAAAGCCATCAAGACACTGGAAATGACAAATTCCATCATCACCAAAGGGAAGGTCACTGGGACCTGAGGGTGGAGTTGAGCAGCCAGGTTTGGTATAAAATCAGACACGTGGGCCTTGGGGGCTCTCTCTTGGCTTCACAGATCTTGGCTCGCTGCCAGCTCTCAGCATGCCATTGGGATTCCAGGTAGGTGGTGCAGGTAGGACACATTTAAGACTTTATCTCCCTCTTTTCTCCCTGAGTTGTACATTTCCTCATTTCCCCTTTCCTTGTAAATAAACCTTTTATTAACCTTTTGTGTGCGCCGCAGTTGAGTATTAATAAGTTTCTTTTAGCGTGCTGTTGAGGACCCACAGTCAGGCAATCCGTTTTATATTGGGTTTGCCCTGTAACAGCCCAAAGCAGAGCTACTGAGGCTAGTCTAAGGCACCATCTGGTGGAGAATGATGAGGTTTTGGAGTGCTGGGTCCTTGGGTTCATTCTGGGAAAGGTTTCACCAGAGCTCCAGTTTTGGTGGCACGCAGTGAGTTTCTCCACAAGACAGAGACAGTAGTTCTATTTAAAGGGCAGGTTTATTAGAAAAAGGATAGGATAGTAAAAAACACTTGCATGGACACAAGGAGGCAGGAAGAGCTGCCCCGAAAGGGACAGGTTTGCTGAGAGATGCCTGCATGGTTTCAGGTGGGTGGCCTTGAGGAGAGCTGCCCTGCTGAGGGAGGTCAGTGAAGAGAAATCCCAGCATGGTACAGGACATGGATAGCCAGAAAGCTGCTGCCCTGCTGTAGTGGCAGGAATGGGCACAGTGCAGATTATCTATGATCCAGGAAGACCAGGTAAAGGAGAGTCCTGGAGCCCTTGGTGGCTTTCTCAGGCTTTTATTGAGCTTCACATGTAGTGTGGCAAACAGGTACACGGTAGGCAGGGGTGCCGGGGGCCAGGAAGCCAGCAGGCCTCCAAGCCCCCAGCAAGTCTTCACTCTGGCCTTCTCTGGCCTTCTTTCTCCCCCTCTCTCTCCTACCTTTTCTCCTGTTTCTGCTTCTCTCCTCTCCTGCTTCTCTTGATGACTATCTCAATACTCCTCCCATGGCCCACAGAAGTAAACAAAACAGCTTGCAACAATATAGCAACTGGGGTGCCCCATCAGGCAGGGCAATACTAATGGTGGGAGAGCAGAAAAGCCTGAAAAACAATCTCACCTACGCCTACAGAAGGAGAGAGTTAGTAAAAAGAGGCACCTGCAGTCATAGGTGGGCAGTGGGAGTGCTGCCTGGGCTTGTGCAGAAACTGCACTGATATAGTCCTCTTCTGTTTGGGAGGGCTCACTCCTGGACCAGTGGCCTGTTTGTTGCTGATTTTGGATAACCAGGCAAAACCAGGAAGGGACCGGAGATTCTAGGGTGGGTCCAATCTCCATATCTTTACCCTCAGGCCTGTGCTCCACTCCCTATAGCAATCTGATCCTGCTTGGGTCTTATGCCTGTGATAGGGCAATGGTGCCTAAGGGTCACGACCTCTACAACTAGTTTAATGATCATGTTATTTCCCTCTACCCCCACCTCCTTGTGAGTCAGGTTCTGGTCTTGGGGCACGTCCTTTCCAGTCTTTCTATTCTTGTCCTCCATCAGAGAATAATAGGAAAGGGGCAGAAGGAGCCAGCCAAGTCTGGAAGGAGAAGAGTAAAATCAAACTGATGTAGGAAAAGAATAGAAAAACTGGAAAGGAGAAACAAGGGATTAAACATAACTCACACAAGGAGGTAAGGGTAGAAGGGATTAGCATAATCCATTAACCCAGTTATAGAAACCAAGACCCTTAGGCATCAACACTATCAAGGGGTGAACACCCAGAAATTATCAGACTGCTATAGAGAGTGTCAATGGCACAAACCATCACCTACAAAGATGAGCCCGTCCCTGAAGATGATAAAAACCTAATGCAGCCCCCACAACCAGGCAGCACTCATTTGCCCACCTATGACTATGCAGGTGCTTCCTTTCACCAACTCTCTCCTGCAGGGCAGCAGCTTCCTGCCTGCCCATGACCTGTATCTGCCGGGACTTCTCCTCACTGACCTCCCTCAGCGGAGGCTGCTCTCCTCAAGGCCGCCTGCCTGCAACCATGCAAGCCTCTCTCAGCAAACCTGACCCTTCTGGGGCAGCTCTTCCTCCCGCTTATGTCTATGCAAGTGTCTTTTATTCTTCTATCCCTTTTCTAATATACCTGTTTCTTAAATCAAACTACTGTCTCTGTCTCGTGGAGACATTCACCTGGGAAACTCGCCGTGTGCTGCTGAAACGGGAGCTCTGGTGACACCTTTCCCAGAGTGAACCCAAGGACCCCGCACTCCAAACCCACGAACTCCAAGAAACCATCATATGGCGCCCAATGTGGGGCTCTTCACGTCATCTGGTGCCAACAAAACTATAAGTCAATATAAAGGCTGCCATAGTCAGGCTCCCCACAGGTCTCTCACCCACATCTTTGTCTCTTTCAAGTGTTTCTTTCCATGTCCCCCAAGTCCATGGTACAAGTCCAAGGCAGAGAAGAAAGTGTGGCCCCATGTGCTGCCTCCAGGCTTCTGTTTCTCACCCTTCCTCACTCCTTGCTCCCTTCCTTAGGCAGGGCAAGGATCATTAAGCTTTTTCGGTTTACACTGTTCCAGTACCCCCTGACTTTTCGGGAGAGAGAGCTTGGAGATTGCCTAGTGGTAGTCAATTGCCAGTTATGGCAAGGACTAATGATTTATCAGTCATGCCTTCGTAAACTCCCAAAAAGTTTTTGAAGAGCTTCTGGATTAGTAAACATGTGGTGATTTAGAGAGGGTAGAGTGCTCAAAGAAATTACAGAAGCTCCCCATCCTTTCCCACACCTGTCCCTTGTATCTTTTCCATCAGACCACAATCTAGTAAGGAAAATGTTTTTCTGCATTCTCAAAGCCACTCTCACAAATTAAACAAATCCAGTGTTGGGTGTTGCAGAATCATTACTAAGGTTAAAAAAAAAAGTCCCCACTCCTTGCCCAGTAGGCAAGTTTGGATGGCCTGAGTAAATAAAGGCAATCAGAGGGGTTGCCATAGTAACCAGGCCTTAGACAGCCACCTGGATCTGGACTCACAGAGCTCCAGGAATGTGGAAGCAGAGCATTTTGTGTCAAAGGTCAACCCCTAAAGCCAGACATCCCAGCAGATACTGATACAAACTAGCAACCCAAGAATAAGAGAACCTCAAGTCATTCTCTGCCCCCAGATGACCTCTCCCTTTGTGACAGGGTAGTCCCCAGGAAAAGGGGAGGTTCCAGGTTCCCTGCTCCACCCTGGGGAAGGGTGGGCTGGGCAGGGAAGTAAAGCTTGAAAATACTGGGAGTAGAAGGATGATGGAAAAGCCGGAGGGGAAGCTGAAGAAGAGGAAGAAGCAGTGGGGAGAGAGTTGGAAATAGAAAACTTGAAGAGGCACACGGAGCAGAAAGACATGAAGAAGCCCCGCCTTAGACTTGCACCAGGGACGTGGGGCGCATGGAAAGAGACACTAGTGTTGGGGTTTTGTGGAGTTGGGGCCCTTGGGTTCACTCTGGAAAGGTTGTTGTAGAGCAACCCCGTGGGGTGCCGTGTGGGTCCTCAGCTTAAAAGGTCATGCTCTACTGCAGGCACACGTGAAAGGTAAAAGGTTTCGAAAATGAGGAAATGAAGCTCGGGAGACAGAGACAAAGAATGAGTCCTACCCATCCGCCGATCAGGAATCAAAAGCGCTCTGAGAGCTGGCCGCCAGCCAGAGGTGAAGCCAGGAGCAAGCGATGGAGCCAGAGAGCGAGCCACCATGTTTGGTTTTATATCCGGTGGGTCCCAGAGTGGTGAGTGGGGATGTCCTGATGGCGTTGGAGTTGGAGACAAAGCTGTAGAGAAAGGATCTTTCCCTAACAGTGTCACCAGAACTTCCGGTTCAGCAGCACATGGCGAGTTTCCCCAGGCGAGTTTCTCCATGAGACAGAGACATTAGTTATATTTAAAGGGCAGGTTTTATTGGAAAGGAAAGGAACAGGTTTTGCTGAGAGAGGCCTGCATGGTTCCAGGTGGCCTTGACAGGTCACGGGCAGGCAGGAAGCTGCTGCCCTGCAGAGGGAAAGAGTTGATGAATAGAAGCACCTGCATAGTCACAGGTGGGCAGTGGGAGTGCTGCCCCAGCCTGTGCAGAGACTGCACTGATATAGTCCCCTTCTGTTTGGGAGGAGTCACTCCTCCCTTGCTGATTTGGGTCTCATGCCTTGTGATAGGGCACTATCACATGGGTCACATGCCTTGTGAGGGTCATGACCTCTACAGTTGGGTTAATGGTCATTTTATTTCCCTTGACTCCCACCTCCTTGTGAGTCAGGTTCTGGTCTTGGGGCACCTCCTTTCCAGTCTTTCTATTCTTGTCCTCCATCAATAGGAAGAGACAGAGACATGGGAAAGAGTCCTGCAGGAAGGCTGATGATGGCAGCCTTGATTTTTATTTTGTTGTTTTCCTTCTAGATTTGTCTGGCCCTTTCTGTCCCTTAACATGGGTGCCCTCCTGGAAGCTGCCTTAGACTATGACAAGCTTTTGGGCCTCAGTGACCCCACTTTGGGCCAAACCAGTTTGGCTGTGTTGTAGAGCAACCCCGATACAAAACGGGGTGCCTGACTGTGTGTCCTCACCCGCGTGCTTAAAAGGACTTATCAATGCTCTACTGCAGGCACACGCGAAAGGTTAATAAAAGGTTTATTTACAAGGGAAGGGGAAATGAGGAAATGTACAGCTCAGGGAGAAAAGTGGGAGATAAAGTTTTAAGTGAGTCCTACCCAATCCGCCGATCAGGAATCCCAAAATGGCGCTCTGAGAGCTGGCCACAAGCCAGGAGCCGTGAAGCAGGGAGGCAAGCAATAGCGAGCCAGCCCAAGGCCCACGTGTTTGGTTTTTATATCCAACCTGGCTGCCCAACTCCACCCTCAGGTCCCAGCCACCCTCCCTTTGGTGGTGACGGGATTTGTCTTTCCCAATGTCTTGATGGCTTTAGTCTGGAGTGGGGGTGGAGTCCACAAAGCCTGTATGGGATTAGCTCAGGACATCATTTCCCCCTAACAGCTGGGCATTTACCCATGAGGGGATGGGTAACTTTGGGTGTTCATTTAGAAACTGTTATGACTATATTCTTTCTCTTCTCTCTATAGCATGCTAATTGTCTCTTTATTGAACATTAATTTATGAAAGTTATTTTCTATTGAAGATTTTATGCACTAAGAGTATGTATGTTTTGTCTTTTCTTTTTTTAAAGATTTATTTATTTATGCATACAAGAACTGGGGTACAGGCCAGAGGTGTGGGGGGTGAGAGAATTCACCAGAGACATAGTGGGGAGCAGAACAGGCAGATTGACCGAAATCCACTGCTGAGGGGAGCAGTGGGTGAATCAGGAGAGGTCTGCTGCACCATGTGGGTAGCTCCTTGGCCAGAGATCAAACTCTTGCTGTAGTGGCTGTGGATGGCTTCATAGGTTCTGTCTTGCACCACCAGGGAGGCCAGAGTATGTTTTGTCTTGATATGGCGGATGGCAGAACCCATTTAGAGCAGACAGGTTTGGGGGCCACAAGGTGTCCCTTAGTCTGCCTGCTAACACCTTCTCCCCCATGGCTCCTCAGCAGTGTATTTCAATAAATCTCCTTTTTTCTGTTTTCCACTCTGATGAATTTTTTCACCCTGGAGCCTCTGGCCTACACTCTGATTTCTTCCATACCATAATAGGGTCATTGGAACCTGTAGTCTCAGAAGCACAATTAACATCCTGTTCTTACAACTGGCCTCAGAAGTGGAGATGGGGACAATTTTGTGGCATTGACCCCATGTAGACTTTAGGTATGTGGTAACATTTTGTGACAGTGACTTACAGTAGATAGTATCGGAATTGAGCTAAGTTCTAGGACACATCTCTAGTAGGCCACAGCCTTGTCAAAAGCATATTTAGAATATCAGTATTTATGTTCAACCACTCAGACATTATTGTGATTTGACAAGGAGATTTCAGCTATCAATAAGCACTCTGGATCATTTAAAGTCCCATGTCACAAATTCCTACCAATCTGGATATCAGAAAAAGGCTGAAGATTCCCAAGGAAGAGCTGCTTAGGTATTTTTTTTTTTTTCCTGTTTCATTTCCTCATCACATAGGGCCACATTTTATCCTATTGGAACCAAGAAATATAGCAGTTTTTCAGATTCAATGACCTCTTGTTCCTAGGAGCCAAGAAAATCCTTTCTTGGTGTCAAGGTCAATGACTGAGGGAAGACATACAGATTGGAAAACTATTGAAAAAGGTAGAAGAAAGATTGCAGACATTTCTTACAGAATTCTATATCTTGTTGAAGTTGTGGGCCATGGAGTTCCTCTCAAAGTACAGATCTAGAATCATCTCATCAGGCACGTTCTTTCTACAAGAGTTTTATAGACAACAAGTATAAAACTTAATAAGGAGCATATAAAACAATGTTACAAGTCGAATATATGACAATATTAAACCAAAAGTCAAAATCAAAGGCAGCTGACTAATTATAGCAAATGAACAAGGGTTGATTTGAGCAACTTGTTATAACTGACACATTTATTTTTCAATTTTTACATAATCAAATTTCTACTTTATCAGAGACATTTGTTCTTTTATAATGGATGAAATTTGTTATCCCACAAATACCTTCTCGCTCAGCACACAGATGATCAAAGGTTATGCAATTATTCAAGACTATTTTAGCCCATGCGTTTTAAGCAGTTGCTGCTGAAATGAAACTTACTTTGACTGTTGAATTGGTTAGCTCTCCTAAGATAAAGTAAATGCTACCTATCTTACCACATTAATCAGGAAAGCATTGTCCATCCAAGTAAAAGGGTGAGATAATGAGGCAAGAAGCAGCAATGAGCAAAAATTCTACAGGTCTGATTTGGTCAGTTTAAGAAGACTGTTTTTTTCAGATGTCATCTACTTCAAATTTCTAGAAATCTTTATTCACAGATCACTAGATGATGTGAAGGTCTAGTCAGAAAATAGTGCTTTCTTCAGATATGTCACATGAACTTAAGAATCTATTCCATGAAGCTTGGCTGCACATGGGTTAGTTGTCTTTCCGAGTAGATATCTCCAGGTGGTGAACTATGCTGTTTAAGACCTTTATCTGTTTATGTAAAGGATTGCTTCACCAAACAGCTATTTCGATAGAAATAATTGGGCCTTACAATGTGAATGTATATTTCATTTAATCAGTAGAAGCATGATATAGGTGCTGTGTGTCTCACAGGGTGAAGGTTGATGAGTTATTAAGGTTTGAATCAGACTTAAAATGACCAAAGGCAGTGCTTTAGGCTAAACTATTTGGTGAGCTAAACTTTTGGTCAAATGAGTTTTAATAGTGCCATTGGTTGCAATTGACTAAACCAGATACCTTAAGATGGTTGATGGAGTGAAGTCGTTGCAAAACTACATAAATCTGTTAGAGCACCTGGCCAGTAAAATAGGTTCCCTGATCATTCTGAAGTGCAAGAGGAGTTCATCAGATAAGTACGATCTTCTCTAAAAAGACTGGCCACAGAAGAGGCACTCACTTGTTTACATAGGAAAGCCTCAGTCCTCTAAGAAAACATACAGAGCATAACAAAACATATTTAATCATTAGATGGGGGTGACTGGATAATGGGTCTGCTGTGGCCTGTTTGGCCACCATTTTTGTTACCTATAGCTCTGCGTTCCTATATAAGTCAATCAGTTATTGGAGCCCAAACCTACAAGGTACCTTTCAAATCAATCAAGAGCAGAAAGCTTCGTCACCCAGGGAATGGTATGCATCCTGAGGTATGACAGACCTCCTGAGGGGCTGTTGACTGGCAAGGGACCTCAGAAGCTGATGAGTGGAACACCTTGATAAGATTGAAACCATGGCTGGGGATCTAGGGCTTGATTTTAATCACAATACTGACTCATCAAGCAGATGAGAAATGCCTGGGGTACAGACTCACAACTCCTGAAACTATAGATAATGGAGCACATTTTCTAGTTTCACCCTTCCCTTTGTCTTTGTCCTTCCCCACACAACTGATGCTTTGAGTATTTAAGACTAAAAAAGCCAGGGTCTTGCTCTTTAGCAGCATCTTGCATTGTGTACCCTGTTCCACGACTTGCATTTCTTTCTTTCTTTTTTTTTTTTAAGACTTATCTATTCATGCATACAAGAATCAGGGTACAGGCCAGATGTGTGGGAGGGTGAGAGGATTCACCAGAGACAGAGTGGGGAGCAGAACAGGTGGATTGACTGAAATACACTGCTGAAGGGAGCAGCGGGCGAGGCAGGAGAGGTCTGCCAAGCCTTGTGCGTTGCTCCCCTGCTGGCCGGGATCCAATCGCGCTGCATGAGGCTGCAGACAGCTTCACAGTGCTGAGCTCAACCACCTGTACCATCAGGGAGACCCTCACAACTCCCATTTCTTTATCAGCATAGTGTTGTTGACACCACACTGGATGAAAGCCTTTTAGTGGCACATTGGTGATTTGAAATGTCCATGGGTGATGCTATTTTTCTCTTTGTAGACCAATGGTTCAAAGTATGTCCAGTGGTTAGGAGCAGAAATTTTAGACTCCAGTAGGACTGGGTTTTTATGTGTCCAAACCAGATTTCTTTTGCTGTGACACCAACAATTATTAAATTTCCAATCCTACTTTCCCTCTCGGGAGTCAATTGTTGGGTCTCTCTGGGCAGTTCCTTTAGTTTATCGCTGGAGAAACTATCCCTTTGGACTCTTATAGAAGTTTGGCTGTTATTGGTTCCTTTAAAAGCAGCATTCTTTATAGAAATATCAGTAAGGCAATTTCCCATAAAGGTAGTTTTAAATTTTGTCTCCATGTGAAGTAAGGAAGTCATATTGCTTCCACAACAAATCCTGAGCTACTCTGAAAGCATATCTACTATAATATAAATGTTAGCAGTTTGTCCTTGCTAGGGTACATAACCACAAGAGCATGCATTATTTGACTTCTTTTTTTAAAGATTTATTTATTCATGCATACAAGAACTGGGGTACAGGCCAGAGGTACAGGGGGAGAGGATTCATCAGAGACAGAGTGGGTTGCTGAACAGGTGGATCTACTGAGATACACTGCTGAGGGGAGCAGCAGGCGAGACAAGGGATCAAACTCGTGCGGCAATGGCTGCAGACAGCCTCACAGTTCTGTGCTCAACCCCTGTGTCATCAGGGGGCGGCCCTTATTGACTTCTTGGACTACAGTAGCTAAAGAAAATGGCATTGCTTCAGTTACATCATAGGGTGTCGATAGTGCATCTCCAGCTCAGTATTTACCATTTTCTTTTTTTTTTTTTTTAAATAGAGGCATGTTTTATTTATTTGTTTGTTTGTTTTGTTTTTGTTTATACATGCACTGGGTACAGTCAGAAGCGCGGGAGGGTGAGAGAATTCACCAGAGCCAGAGCGGGGAGCACAGCAGGCAGAAGGACCGAAGTACACTGCTGAGGGGAGCAGCGGGCGGCAGGAGAGGTCTGCGCGCCATGTGGGACCCTCCTCTGGTGGCTGGGGAGCAGCCGGGGATCGAACCGGCGCCGCCGAGGCTGCGGGCAGCTTCACAACCCAGCGCTCAACCGCTGCGCCACCGGGGAGGCCCAGTATTTACCATTTCACCTTGGTACAACTCATCAGTGAACATTGAGATGTCAGCATTACCCAAAGTTTCTTGCAGATCATAGAAAGGGTTCAGGAGCTGTCTGGCAGTCATACAGAACTGCATTAGTAACAGCAGAGAAAAGAGTAAAAGCTTTTCTTTTTTCAAAAATATTTATTCATTTATGCATATAAGAGCTGGGGTACAGGCCAGAGATACAGGGGGTGAGAGGATTCACCAGAGACAGAGTGGGGAACAGAACAGGCTGACTAACTGAAATACACTGCTGAGGGGAGTAGCAGGCGAGACATGTGGGTAGCTCCTGGCTGGCCGGGTATTGAACTTGTGCTGTAGAGGCTGCGGATTGCTTCATAGTGCGGTGCCACCAGGGAGGCCCAAGAGTAAAAGCTTTTAGGAGAACTCCAACTATGTGAGCTACAAAAGTGGTTAAAATGAGATAGTGTTACAGAGCAGGGTGAAGGGCACCCTAGGATCCCAAATCTGCCTACTATAAATGGTCTCTGCCATCTGCCGCATCAAGACAAAACATACTCTAGTGCCTTCAATTGAAAAGACCTTTAAGATAATCAGTGTCCAATAAAGAGAAGATGAAGAATAGTTTTCACATGAAACACACAAACTTAACCATCCCTTTGTGGATAAATACCCACTGAAACAGGGTTAGCCCAAAGAAGGACTGCTGTGGCCCAAAACCTTGCCACAAGGCACCGTCTAGTCGGGCCCCATAGGAAAGGGGCAGAAGGAGCCACATAAGTCTCAAAGTGTTACAGGACAGGGAGAGGGCATCCCAAAACCCCCAAACCTGCCCACTCTAAATAGGTTCTGCCATCTGTTGTATCAAGAGAAAGCATAATCCAGTCCATAAGACCTTCAATGGAAAGGAACTTTAATATAATTAGTGTGCAACAAAGAAAAGACAGAATAACAGTTTTCAAATAAAGCACCCAAAGTTACCTGTCCCTTCATGGGTAAATGCCCAGGCAAACAGTGTTGGCCCAAAGCAGGGCCTCTGAGTCTGGAAAGCCTGCCACAAGTCTAAAGCACCTTCCGGTGGGGACCCATAGAAAAGGGGGATAAGGGGACAGATAAGTTTGTAAGGAAAAGAACAAAATTAAAAATCAAGATAAATACTGCCATTTTAAACCTCCCCATGGTCCTCACCCACATCTGTTTCAACTAGTTCAGGACCAAAAAGCAACTGCAGCTTCTTCATATGTCTCTCTGCTCCTTGTGCCTCCTGGTCTCCTTGCTCTTCATCTTTCTCCCTTCCTTCCCCAGTCTCCTTCCAGCTTCTTCTCATCCCTGTTCAGCTCCATCCCCCTTTGGGTGGGGCAGGGACCTGGAACCTCCCCTTTTCCTGGGGCCACCCTGTTACAGAAGAAAAAGAACAAAATCAAAATAAAGATAAAGGCTGCTGTTGTTAACCACCCCCGGTCTTTCACCCATGTCTGTTTCAAGTGTTTCCTTCCCTGTCCCCCAAGTCCCTGGTAGTGGCACAAAGCTGAGAAGCAAGAGTAGATTGTTTATGTGTTTCTTGTACCATGTGACTCCTCTAAGCCATCTTCAGCTCTCCATCTGCTCTCCGACTTTTTCCTTCCTCTCTCTTTCTCTAGCTTCTATACCCTGCCCAGCTCCACTCTTCCCTAGGGTGGGGTAGGAAAACTGGTACCTTCCTTTTTCCTCAGGATTACCCTTTGCAACTGGAAATCATGATTTCCTCAGTGATCTTAACCAAAAGGGTAGTGACAACAATGACTCTAAGGCAAGGAGAGTATCTTCATGTCACAGGATCAATTTTTGGTTATAATGCCCTATGGATTGATGTTGGTCCCCACCCTTTTCTTCCTTTTATTTTTTATTTATTTTTAAAGATTTATTTATGCATACAAGAACCTGGGTAGAAGCCAGAGGTGTGGGTGTGAGAGGAGTCACCAGAGACAGAGTGGGGAGCAGAACAGGAGGATTGACTGAAATATACTGCTGAGGGGAGCAGCAGGCAAGGCAGGAGAGGTCTGCTGCACCATGTGGGTCACCTCCCTGGATGGGGATCGAATTTGTGCTGCTGTGGTTGCAGATAACTTATAGTGCTGTGACTTAACCCCTTGGGTCACCAGGGAGGCTCCACCTTCTTTTTAATATACAAAAGAGGAGAAAGGAATCTGATAATTGGAATTTCCAAGGGCAGGAGGGCTTTTGCAACTCTCCCTTAAGGCCTTTAACTGTAATCTTCTATTACAGGTTTTATGCCTTGAAAATCTTAATATAGGATATTGATTAATTCTGGGGAGAGGTTTACAAGGATCTGTTTAAATCTTAATGGGAGGTGCAATGTGAATTCTACAATATCAGTAAACACATTAGTCCATAAAGATGATGGTATCTGATTCAATAGAATCCAATTTTAACTGTGTAATCTCTATCAGGAGGGGAAGTTCCATGTTTCCTGCCCCAACCAGTGAAGGGTGGAGCTGAGCATGGAGAAGAGTCTTAGAAGACATGTAGGAGATATGCGGAACATAGACATGTGAAGGAGGGCATGTTTGCTTCTTGGCTTTGGACTTGCACCAGGGACTTGGGGGACATAGAAAGAGACACTTGGTAGAGATGTGAGTGAGAGACCTGTGGGGAGGCTGACAATGGCAGCCTTTGTCTTGAATTGTATTTCAATTTTGCTATTTTCCTTCTAGACTTGCCAGGTCCTTTATACTTCTTTCTTATAGTTGCCCAGAAGAAAGTGTCTTAGACTTGTGGTAAGTGTTTGGGTCTCAGTGGCTCCATTTTGGGCCAACCCTGTTTGACTGGATATTTACCCATGAAAAAATGGCAAATTTTAGGTGTTTTACTAGAAAACTAATATCCTTTCCTCTCTTCTCTTTCTATGCAAACTACTAATTAAAGTTCTTTCATGCTAATAGAATACTTTGTCTTTATGTGATGGATGGCAGAACACATTTAGGGCATGCAGGTTTTGGGGTTCCAGGGTACCTCTCAATCTTCCCACTTACAAAATGATCAGTGTCTCTAGAATCAACTCCAATACTATTAGAAACAGGGTGAATGAAGATGTTAGTTTAATTCACTTGTATTTTTTTAAAGATTTATTTGAACTGCTTTAATATTTTGAGATAGGAACTGTGTATAGCTAGGTAGTTAGGCATTGAAAGTACGATGCTAATGTCAAGGAGAGAGAGATTTACTCCCAATCTGCAGAGGGTCTCTCTGAGCCAATTAAGAGGGAGGATTGGGGAATGTCCCTGTAGTTCTTAGGAGTCCCTAAGGAGTTCTAGGACTCCTTGCCTTTGGCAAAGCTGGTCGGAAGTCTGCCTGCATTTGGAACTTCCGTTTGTGGTGTTTTCTTTTTCATTGTCCTGGCTTCTTACAGTGAAAAACTAGAAGGTTTTTGGCAAAAACCATTGAGGTTGGTTCCCACTTAGGTACCTACATTTGGCATGATTGAAGATTAGCTGTCTTTGCAATCTGTCCTTGTAATGTCTATCTAAGTTGTGAGAAAATTGATTTGCCAAATTAACAAATAGTAGTCTCCCATTCTACTCTTATTTCTCTTTACTGAAAAAAAAAAAAAGTAATAAATCAGTCCATTAACAAGAGCAGACTCCCACTCTTACAGATCTACCATCAGAAGATAAACTTGAATTTTCTTTGAAGACAGTTGGGAATAGGTTATAATAATCATGAATAGGCTCACCAATTTTTTTGTGTCCATTGCCCGGATGTTATTCCAATAAGCAGACTTAGGAAAGCCATAGTATCAGTGTGGGTAAATCTATCTGGGCGTTTCCTAGACTCTTGTCCAAATTTAGGGTTTTGCTTATGTAAATCCTTTGCAAGTCTTTTTCCATCTGTTAAAGTGTCATTCAATGTATAGCTTGACCTTTACCAATAAGCATGCAAATTGATTGGTAGAGAGCAGAAAAACCAAGTTGATAGGTTTGTTTAGGCTCCATCTGACCCTTCTCTCTCTAAATGTGTTGAAACAGTCCATTTAGGTTTAGGTCTCCCAGGATCCAGGCAACAGTCAGAGCTCCACTGTTTCTTGAATGAACACCAAATTTGCCAGAAATCCTTAAACTGATTCCTAAAGTCACCAAAGATCTCCTTAGACTTGCTAATTTAACAGTGTGCTTATTTTTGATATTTTATCAGATCTGTCCATATACATTAAAGGAGTTGTGTTTCCTCTTGAAGGCTCTGGCATTGGAGTGGTAGCACAATTAAAGTGGAAGACAGTAAGATAGTAAAGCAAGAGCCAACTCCACCTGTTTCACCAAAGTGTGTTCAATCCTACATGGTTCTGCCCTCTATTTAATGAGAAATTTAATCTTCTTAGTCTGATACTGCAGGATAGCTATAAAAACAACACACTTTGGAGTTTTTTACTTTATTTCCTTCACTCTAAAGAATGTTCCCAGGGTGATTACTATCATTATTATGATTATCAAATTATTGATGTTTTCAGTTACAGATTCCGTATCTGACTTAGGAATCCTTTTACTGTTCTTTATTACTTACTTTTGATCACAGATCTTATTAGTCAACTAACACAGACCAATATGGAATTGCTGCAGCTTATTTTATGCTTCTGGTATTTAGGGGAGAATTTATAAATTATCCAGAGATAATTTGTGGGTTATTAATAGGAAAAAGAAAGAAAGAAAGAAAACAATGAAAGAAAGTTACCTTTTTCCAAAATGAAATGTATGAACTATTAGTCAAATAAATATAAAAGTCTTCACCTTTGGATTATTGATTTGCTTTCAAATGCTTGTGAATGTTTTAGCAAGCTTGACGCCCACACCACAGGATCTTGCTCCTCTTTAATTTTCTCTAATTTGTGTAGTGAATAACCAAATACTCATAATGCAATTAGAAGATAATCAGGCTTGTAATTATGTTAATTGCTGGAGACTTACATCAATCCTCCATCAAAGTGAGAGGATTTCAGGGGAACTATTAACATGGCAAGAGAGTGAGGGAGAGACTGGCATGGGAGAGTGGGCAAATTGTTGAGCAGCTTTAATTTGTATCATTTAACAATACTGAGAAGACAAAGGAGTTATACATGAAAGGAGTCTTAAGCAGAGATGTTTAGAAAAAACAATTAAAGGTTCCAGAAAATCACCTCTTTTATGGCTTTCTTCCCATAAGTAATCATATTGTCCACCTATATTTATCACAGGAATCCTAATTCAGAGAATAACAGATTAAAAATGAGAGACAGAGAGATTGAGACAGAGAGTTATTATTTGCACATTCTGTCTTCCATATTACTGGGGGAAAGGCATTATCACACTATTGTTATCTACTCTTCTAGACTTGAAGTGTCCTTTTTTCATATAGTGGTGTGATCTACAGGTCAGTCATAATACTATTGGCAATCCATCTTTAGATTTGTTACCCTTTAAATCTGCACACCCCAACATTAAGTATATTTCTAAATACAACACATTACAATATTAGTTAAGATTTTAAAGTTTCTTTAGAGCCATCTGGAGCTAAGCTGGACATCTAGAGTCTCTTTGAGACTGGCATTTCATGACTTCTTCATTAGTGTGAACAATCTAAAACTACTCTTTTCTCTAACCTGTTTGCATTCTTCTACCCATATCTCCTGTGTGGTATGTAGCTGATAAAGAAGTCCTATGGTGTGGCTTGGCTGCTGCTTAATAAAATCTGTAGCAGTACACCTTTACTACTTGACAAAGTTAAACTTAAAATTGCCTCACAAAAGGAGGTGGAGAAAAGGGAAAACTTCGTGCTCTGTCCATGAGAGTATAAATTGGTTTAATCACTATGAAAAACTATATGAAAATTGAAAATAGTGTTGTATGAGTTATTTGTAGATCTTAGATATCAGCCCCCTATCAGATGTTGGTTGTATAAATATTGTCTCTCATTCAATAGGGAGTCTTCTTGTGTTAACAATGGCTTGTTTTGTGTGCAGAAACTTTTTAGTTTGATGTGTTATTTGTTTATTTTTGCTTTTATTTCCCTTACTGTTGGAAGTGAGATCCCCAAAGATGTTATTGAAACTAGGGTTGTAGAGTGTTTTCTGTTTTCTTCTTTGTATTTTATAGTCTCAGTTCTTATTCCCATGTTTAATTCATTTTGAGGCAATTTGTGTGTGTGTGTGTGTGTAAAGTGTGAGATTATTGTTTAGTTTAATTCTTTTTCATGTGGCTGTCCAATTTTCCAACACCATTTGTTGGATTTTTTTTTCTCCAAATAAACACTCTTGGCTTCTTTGTCACAAATTGACTGTTCTAGGCTCTCAAGTCTATTTCATTGAACTATGGGTCTTTTTATTCCAACACCTTACTGTTTTGATTATCACAACTTTATAGTATAGTTTGAAGTCTGGACGTATGATGCCTTTCTTCTATTTATGTCAGAATAACTTTGGCCATTCTAGATTTATGTTGCTTTTTACAAATTTCAGTAATGTTTGTGCTATTTATTTGAAAAATACTATTAAAATTTAGATAGGGATTACATTGAAACTGTATATTGTTTAAGATAAGAAGGCCAGTAAAACAATGCTAATTCTTCTAATTCCTGAGCATGGAATATCTTTCCAGTTCTTTGTGTCTTTTATTTCTTTTAATAATGTTCTATAGTTTTCATTTTACAAGTCTTTCATCTCCTTTGTTAGGTTTATTCTTAGGTATTTAATTTTTTTTTAAAGATTTTTATTTATTTATTAATTTATACAAGCACTGGGTACAGTCAGAAGCACGGGAGGGTGATAGAATTCACCAGAGTCAGGACGGGGAACAGAACAGGCAGACTGACAAAATACACTGCTGAGGGGAGCAGCGGGCGTGGCAGAAGAGGTCTACATGCCATGTGGGACCCTTGCCGGTGCCCGGGGATTGAACCGGCACTGCAGAGGCTGCAGGCAACTTTGCAGCCCAGCACTCAACCACTGAGCCACCAGAGGAGGCCCTATTTTTTTTTTTTTTTTTGATGTGGCTGTATAAGATTTTTTTCTCTATTTCTTTCTCTTCTAGTTTGTTGTTTGCATATAGGGATTCAAGGAAATAACCCAATGAAAATTAGGCAGAAGAGCCAAATAGACATTTCCTTAATGAAGCCATATAATGGTCAATAAGCACATGGAAAAAAAATGTTTATTGTCACTTACCAGGGGAATGCAAATCAAAACCACCATGAGATACAATCACACCTGTGGAAATGGTCCATACCCAACAGACCAGAAACAACAAATGTTGGGTAGCATGTGGAGAAAAATGAATACTTACAGGGTTGGTGGGAATGTAAACTAATAGAGCCTTTGTGAAAACCAAAGCATTAACAGTAGATCTTTCTCAAAATATTAACAGTAGACTTACTGTATGATACAGCAATCCTTCTCTTAGTGTCAATCCAAAGAATACAAAAACACTAATTTGAAGGGATATATTCACACTTATGTGCACTATTTACAATATTCAAGTTATGGAAACAACCTAAATATCCAATGACAGATGAGTGGATAAAAGTGTTTAAAATAACACTCAAGTATAAAAATTGATGAAATCTTGCCATTTGTGACAACATTAATAGTACCCAAAAGGATTATGTTAAGCAAAATAAATCACAAGGAGAAAGACAAATGCCAAATAATTTGAATTATATGTAAACTATAAAGAAACAAAACAAAGGACTAGACAAACTAAGTCAAAACAAACTTTAGAAACCTGATGATAGAACTGAGGGGTGGAGAGTAAAGATAGGAGGAAGCACAATGCTCTATAGAGAAGGATTATTAGTGTTGGGGTATGCATGGTGTGGTAACATACATATGAAAAGGTGTGACCCTTTACCCTTTAATCATATACAGTGTTGTAAGCCAACATTACCTCAATAAAAATGATACAATTTAAAAAAATTAAAGGTAAAAATACCATAAGTTCCAGTAATTGATGTATGGAGGTACAGAGTGTTGGTGGTTGCCAGAGGTAAAATGGGATGTGGGGAGGTGACATGACTGAAGGAGATCAAAAGGTACACATTTCCAGTTAAAGGGTGAGTAATTTCTTGGATTTTAATGTACAGCATGGTTATTATAGTTATTAATACTATATTGTATATTTGAAAGTTGCTGAGAGTATATCTTAAACGTTCTCATTATAAGAACACAAACTGTAACTGTGCAATGGATGTAATTAAAACCTATTATGGTGATAATTTCACATTGGATGCACATATCAAATCATTTTGTTCTGTACTGTATACTAATAGAATGTCCTATGACAATTCTAGTTCAATAAAACTGGGAAAAATAAAGTACACTGTCATCTATTAGGAACAAAGTTTGTTTAGAACTCATGTTAAATTATATTTAATCATCAGCTCCCTTGATCAAAAGAGGGAAAATTACCTCACAAAGGTTTGCTTATTATCTGGAAATAAAGGACAAAGAGATCTTCTGAGGCATATTTAGCCAAATGCCACCATTCAATTATGATTAAGATAAATGAAAAGGTTTTTCTTTTTTCCAAACATATGCACATTAAAGTGACCCAGTGTCAAAAAGGGAGACCTATAAGTCAAATCTCTACCTTTGCTGCTCAGCATGAATACTTACAAATGCTCATTTCACCATAATATATTTTATATCTTGAATGTCACAATAAAATGACAAATTTGGGTTTGTAGTTCACCAGATGTTTACTGCATCTTGGCCATTTGGGAAACATATTGAGACTATGTAGTGTGTAATTAAACTGTAAGAATGATTTAAATGGAGTTAAATAAGGTGTATAACACAATATTCACTCATTTTCTGCTACATTTTTGATTAATTGTTAACTATTAAAGCAAACATAGGTTCTTAGGATTTATGAAGAATTGAGTCATTAAAATGACCCACAAGATTAGATATGACTGGCTACTAGAAAGCCAGAAAGGAAAATATAAGCTGAATCCAGAACTATTTTAAAGGAGATAGTTACTTGGTAGGTGCAGGCAAGAGGTTATTTATTTCAAAATAAGGGGATGATGCTATCATCAATAAAAAGGTAACCATCAGTTGCAAATAATCAAGGGGGGAAAAGGTCAAATTTTATGAAATAAAGTGATAGGAAAATATATTACTCCATAGAAACTAGAAACTTTTCCTGTAACTTATTTATGCTTGGCAAATTGTCCAAAACCTAATTAGACAAGCTGATGTTCTTGGAAGAGTTCTCAGATGAGCTCATTACATTAACTCCATAAATTTGTTCTTTCAGAAATCCCCAGCTAGGCAACTAATCATACAGAGTTACTTGGTTTTTCTCATTCCTTAATTTTAACTTTTGTCATTGGCTAGAATTTTATTTTTACTGAGCACAGAAATAATTAGCCCAGGAAAATTTATTTAGCTTATAAATCAGCACTCAAATCAGAGGCAGATTTAGGGATAATTCAGTTAACATTCTAGTATATTTCATTAACATAAAAATGTGAATTTCATCTCCAAAGTTCTTTAGTTTATGTGAAGAGAATAGAATTTATGGTAGTATGGAAGAAAAGGATATTGATCCTGAAAACTCTAATCTTTTAGGTTAGGTTTTATAATCATTTGTTTCTTTTTAGTCCCTCTCAAGTTCATGTAACAGTGAAAGAGCCAATGACAGAAGACAGTCACAGTAATTGTGGTCAGGTTCACCATGAGTAAAAAGTTTACATTCTAACTCCATGTAGATATTTTATATACTATTTTAAGTTACTTTTCTGTATGAATTCTATGGGGGCATTTTCTATATTAAAATACCACATTTCAACCCAATTAATGTTATAAAGAAACAAAGACCATTTTGCTTTCAAATTCCTTTTTCTCTCTTACCAATATGCCTTTCTTTCTATGTTTCAGTTTCTTCTATAATTAACAAATTTGGGTCTTGCAGATTTTTCCCAAATTGCATCCAGGTTTCTATTAACTCTGCAGCAAGATTTTGCTTATCCCACTTCATGCTGATTTATTTCCTTACTTGTTAAAATACTTCACATAAGTGATTAATGCAATGGAGGGTAGCTAAAACCTGTATTTAAAGTTTAAAATATTATTGGACCCAGACATCCTGAGAGTATTAAAAAATTGAAGGAAAGTGGCTAGACATGAACACTGAAATTACTTTACTTAAGAACTAGTATTTGTCAAAATCAAGCTTACGGCTCTGGACAGGGACATTCAAAAACGCATTTTAAAAGCAAATATTCCAGCTGTACAACCTGAAACCTCTTGTGAAAACTCTAGAAAGAACTGCCTTAAGGTATGACTAAATTATTTAAGGCTGTTCCTTTTGAAGTTTAATTTGTATCCTTAAATGATATTAATAGTCATAAAGAGATTCAGAGTTAAAAATGGATATATGACATTTACGTGATAAAAAAGCAAAGCTAGCAGTATGTCATATACAAACATGAAAATTAACCACACCTGGTTTATGACAAGGAAACTAAAAGAAATTTTCAAAATTACAAATTTTTTACTAGTTCAAAATTGTCATTTATTTTGGTTGAGATGGTTCAAAGGTTATTTATTGTATTTGTATTGTTGGAGGGGCTGGTCATTACCTTCCTTATTGGGACTAGAATAAAGGTTAAATGTATGGTTTCTGTGTATGGAGTAAAGCAGAAGTAGTAAAAAAAGCTTTTGGAATTTAAGTAAATTGTTGTTGCTGCTGTGTGTGTGTGTGTATGTGTGTGTAGAATTTTAAGAATAATATAACTGTACAACTGTAGATAAATCATTGGCTTGAAATAAATCTTTAATAATTTGACCAAAAGGCATGTTGGTTTACAAACAAAAGTTTCTGTGGCTCTATGTTCAAAAAGGTGAAGAATTTGAAAAGCAGAGTAGAAAATTAGATTTAAAAATATACACAGTTGGGGCCTCTCCGGTGGCGCAGCGGTTGAGCGCTGGGTTGCGAAGCTGCCTGCAGCCTCTGCAGCCGGTTCGATCCCCGGCTGCTCCCCGCCACCAGAGGAGGGTCCACATGGTGAGCAGACCTCTCCTGCCGCCCGCTGCTCCCCTCAGCAGTGTACTTCGGTCCTTCTGCCTGCTCTGCTCCCCGCTCTGGCTCTGGTGAATTCTCTCACCCTCCCACGCTTCTGACTGTACCCAGTGCATGTATAAAACAAACAATAAATAATAAATAAATAAATAAATAAATAAGACATGCCTTTAGAAAATAAAAAAAAAAAATACACAGTAATATAAGTCCATTAACTTTACAGTAAACAATATTGAAAAGGTTATAAATCTTGAATGAAGGAATATTATTACAAAAGGAAATATAAAACTTAAAAAAACTCTGAATTTAACCCAAAATATGTCATAAGATGGAAATAAATGTTATGCAATAATATATGTATGTAAGTCTTATATAAGTAAGTCAATTATGGTATTTTATTTCACAAAATTTCAGAATATGGGCCACTGTGCAACTGACATAATTTTGGAAGTGTGTCCTTTTTTTGTCAACGATTTTGTGGTATAAAATACTGTACCAATTGTAAATTACAAGTTTGTTAGTTATGTTAAAACCAAATGAATAATGGATAATACAAATATAGTTCTATAAAAGTGATAATAAATATGCACTTATGAGTTTTAAGACAATAAGTTATTTAGAGTTAAATTGGCAATGATACAAATAGAGAAACCCTAAGAGGGAAATTAAGAATAATACTTAAATCATTGAATTATGATGACACCTTTGGGGAGTATGAATTGCCAAACAACCTGGGTCCATTTGACAGGTTCCCTTAAAGGGACTGAAGAAAAAGCCTCTTATAGTTATTCAAATGAATACTTTAATTATTATTTTGTTAAAGTATCATACTATTACTGATGTAAAATGAAGAATCCATAAAGCATTTTGATTAAGCACACTAAAATTGTGTTTCTCCAGTTAATATATGAACTGAATTAGAATTTATTGAAGATAAAAATGTCACTTTAGATATGTAATAATTCCTGCAGTCTCAAATGAATGGTAATATCTCAAATGGATGATAAAAGATTAAGTCCATTTTACATAATAACTCATGTAATTTAGAAAGCAATTGACTGGGTGGAAAAGGGTTCTGTTTTTTAATATTTCTGATTTTCCTACAAATGGAATAGAGTAGTGGTGCAAATATAACCTTAAAGAGTAAATAAATCTCTTGCTCCTCAAAACTGTGTTTTAGTTTTCAATGACTCATGATTTGTCAAAGTAGCTCTCAATCAAATTTCCATCATTAAGATCACTTTCTTTGATTCCTCTAGACATCTTTTTCTTATTTAATATTCAATATTCCAAAACAGACTAACCTGAACCTAATTTTTAGGTTTTATGAAAAAGTCTCCATATTCTTGATATCACCTAAATCACCTAAATCAGTATAAATATCTCCTTTTATAAAAGCAGATTTTAATCTTTAGAATAAGTCTAGATTTACATTTAGAAGATAGTATAGTGAGTTGCCACAATACCCTGCAACCAGTTTCCCCCGTATTATTAATATCTTATATTAATATGGCACATTCATTGCTATTAATAAGCTAATATGTAGATTTAGCTAAAGTCCATCATTTAT
>NW_023605069.1:0-28560 GCF_014898055.3 Talpa occidentalis
AGAGCGGGGAGCAGAGCAGGCAGGACTGAAGTACACTGCTGAGGGGAGCAGCGGGCGTGGCAGGAGAGGTCTGCGTGCCATGTGGGACCCTCGCCCAGCGGGCGGGAATCAAACTGGCACTGCAGAGACTGTGGGTAGCTTCACAACCCAGCGCTCAACCGCCGCACCACCGGGGAGGCCCCATAAGTGTACATTTTCATAAGCAAATCTCCAAAGCTTTAATGAGTCTCAGATAGAACTGAAATACACAAAATTGCAGAACACATGACTTAAACAGGGAAAGGAACACAGGGAACACAGAGGCATCTGCCCAAAATTGTCCAGATTTTGCAAAACAGAACCATCTAGACCTGAGGAAACGCTGCTCCAAAAGATACTGAGGACATTTTAAGGTATTTCCACAAACAGAAATTTGTCTCTAGGTTAGTAATTTTTCACTTCTTTTAGCAGGGTCTACTTTCCAAATGAAATCTTACATGGAACCCACATATGCAAAAACTGATCAAAATGAAGAGGTTCTGGGTAAAGAATGGCTGGTTCCAAACCACCACCCTCTTATCATCCTCAACCTCAGCATCCTCATACTGGAAATTCCAGAGGACCAGAGGTCTCCTTCAAACACAACTGGAAATCTGTGCACTGGCATGGTTAAGCTGTGATCTTGCAGTTGTCCTTAATTCACATCCTCTTCACTCAGTTCATGAGCCATTCAATATCACTCCAGCTGCTTCAGGTTCCTCCCTTGGGCTGATTTACTTCCTTTGCCTCCTCTCACAAAGTTCCCATCAGCTGTAACCTCCAAATGTTTTTAACAATATAGTCCAAGGTGCAACCTTATCAGAATTACCTAGTTTGCTTGTTAAAGGTGTTGGTTCCTGCACATCACCCAGATCTACCAGCTCAGATTCAGCTGGCATGAGGTCCTATCACCTGCAACTTCAAAAAGGAACTCATGCAATTCTCACAAGCCTAGAATTTGAAATCTACCACCAGGCTCTGCCATGGCTGCGCCCAGCCAGCCACTTTACCAGCAGGGCCCTAACTCCCGTAGTCACTAAAACTGACTCAACTGTGCTTGAGCCTGCCATAAGCTAAAGATAGAGGCAGAAGGAGGTGAACATTCCAGCACTGTGTGTCCATGGCTCCAAGATGAACAATAACTGGGTGTCCCCTGAGGTGACAACCCTCTTTCTCCGGTCTGGATGCAGAGTGGCAGGCATTTTCTTTAAATATAGTGCCTAATGTTTTGCAGATTTCTGGAGGTGAACAGGGCCACATGGAGGAGTGGCATTTACTGACCTGGAAGCCAGTCATCTACAGCCCTGATTCAGGTGGGCACAGGGGGAGGCTGAACCATGGAGTTGAACCATTTGCTCTTGGGGCATCCAGTGCAATAGGAGAGCCCCATTTTGACCCAACGCTACAGATAAGCTACCAGGTAAATTGGTAACATGGGAATTTCCCTGAACCAAGTGGCAAAAGTTTTTTTGCCATCTTGACATAGAAGCCAAAACAATCCAGAGAGCTGTAAATGGCAGGGTGTAAAGTCATTCAAATCATTTCTCTACATTCCATCCTCTTTTAGACCCAAACCAAGTTCTGCTGCTTCTATGAAGACCTCTGCAACTCACACTATTCTCTCTGTCTTCTCAACTCCTACACATGTGTCAGTGGCACAGACTTCAGCACACACTTGCTCTTTCTTCTTACTGTTTGGCTTTTGTCCCACATATTCACATCCTAAGCTGCTTGAGCACAGAGACCACCTCTTATCTGTCCCCCTCCGTGTCTGTCATGTGTTTTGCAATGAGGCCTGCTGAACAGAAACCATATCAGTGAAAAAGGAGAGGATAGTGATAATGGCTCATATTTACTGAGCTCTGATTACAACAGCAGGTCCTGTTGTAAGCACTTAGCATGCATTAATCTACTCAATTTACACAACCACCTTTTGCGGTAAACCCCACATTATGAAACAGATGATTTAGTTAGAGAAGTTAAGCAAATTGCTCAAGGTGACATAGCTCCTACGAGATTTGAACCCAGGTTGTCTAGTCCCAGAGCCCCTTTCTCCCACTGAAGAAGGACAGCTAACCCCCTTGGACATGAGACAAGTAGGTGAGGTCAGAGAAATGGAGGAAGAATATGCTTTCCAGAAAAAAGAAACTAGACTCCAGAATCTTCACTCCAACTCCATTTGTGATGACTAAAAGGTGACAGGTCTTTTCCCAGTGCCTCAGGTCTGCCTCCAGCTACAGACAAGTCTACCAAGAGGGAACTTTTCCCTCTCCCACCTGCCAGAGAGCCCTCCTGTCTTGCATGGGGACGCGTGGAAGGGAAAGACAGAGACGACTGTCAATGAAAGGTAGCCCCAGATCAGAGAGCCCAGCAGGCACCTAGGAGTCTCCTGTTGAGGATAACCCCCAACTGGGGTTGTACCAAACCACAGCAGACAAGAGAATGCTCAGTAGCCTGGAAAAGCACCCCCAGAGCCTCCCCTGATGGCGCAGGTGGTTGAGCGCCACGATGTGAGGCTGTCAGCAGCCTCTGCAGCACCGGTTCAGTCCCGGCCGGCCGGCGTGGGTCCCACATGGTGCTGCAGACCTCTCCTGTCTCGCCCACTGCTCCCCTCAGCAGTGTATTTCATCAGTCTGCCTGTTCTGCTCCCCGCTCTGTCCCTGGTGAATCCTCTCACCCTCCTGCACATCTGGCCTGTACCCCAGTTCTTACATAATACAAATAAATAAATCTTTAAAAAAAGAAATAAAAAAAAAAGAAAAGCACCCCCAGAATTAAAAACAATCTTTCATCCCACCTCCTGTCCCCTGCCACAGATTTTCTTTCAAACCTCCTTCCAATGTTAAGTAAGGAAAAGATCAGTTCATATCCTTGAGTCCCACTTGTACAGACAATCCTGGCTGGTCACAGCCCAAACTACTAGAGCTCCCCTACTCACCTGTGCATGCACATGCATGCACACACACACACACACACACACACACATCACACCACACCACACCACACCACACCACACCACACCACCACACACACACACATACACACACTGCTCTGGTCTAGACCAGGAGCCTAGGCAGCATCTACCACCTCACAAGGAAGGACATTGCTACACTGTTGGCAGGAATGTAGACTGGTCCAGCCTCTGTGGAAATCAGTGTGGAGGTTTTTTAAAACATTAAAAATGGATCTGCTGTATGACCCAGCAATCCCAATCCTAGGTATCTACCCAAAGAATACAAAAACATTAACTTGAAAGGAAATCTGCATTCCTGTTTACTGCAGTACTATTTACAATAGCCAAGACATGGAAATAACATAGTGCCCAAGGATAGATAAGTGAATTAGAAAAATGTGGTATATACACACAATGGAATACTACTCGGTGATTAAAAAAGATACACTCATGCCAATTGCAGCAACACGGATGGAGCTAGAAGGGATTATGCTTAGCGAAATAAGCCAAAAGAAAAAAGATAAATACCAGATGGTGTCATTTATATGTGGAATATAGAGAAACCAATTCTCTGAATTAGTTCTATAAGGTTGAGGCTGGTAAGATATAAGGATCACCACTACGTATTGGTTCAGCTAATGACAAATGGATTTTATATATATTTCTCTCTCTTAATACTCATAACAAACATTTAAGGTAGAATTAGTGTCCATATCCCACACATGAGAAACCCAGCAGCCTTCTAGAGTCAAACTCCTAAGTGGCCGGTCAGGGATTCAAGGTCAGGTCTGCCTGTTGTGGGCTCTTTCCCTGGCATTCCCTGGGACTCACGCAGGGCACAGAAGACGCAGTCAAGGGAAAAGTGAAATTTAGCAGACATCGTATTCTTGCCCTTCTCACATCACCACTGGAAATGGGGCACTTTCAGGTAAGACATCATATTCCAAGGTTCTTCTCCCTCCAAAATGTCATTCACTCCTTCTCTGGCATTCGGGCCCAATTCCTGCCCTATTCACACCCCTTCATTTCCAATTTCATATTTTCTTTTTTCTCCTGCCCCTACTTACAAGAGACGAATGTCTAGAAGTCAAAAACCCATGGAGGGAAATAAAAAGCCTCTTGGACTGTAAAAAAGTACTGGCTTCACAGCCAGAGTAACTTGAGGAGACAGGTGTTAAGAGGCCGTAGGGTTCTTTTCTCTACCCAGAGCTGCTTGGAGAAGATGGGTTTGGAAGGGGCAATCCAATTCAGTGTCTCAACCACAGGCTTGCAGAGTTCAGCCCAGCCTGAGGTCAGGTAGCCGCCCTGGTCTTACGTTTCTGCCTCCGTCTGATGAAACTTTCTGGTGCTACCTGAGCCAGGACGGGGCGGGAAGGAGGCGTGCTCCTTTTGCCCTTGGAAAGAAAGATTTGCCAAAGAAACTCCTATTTGCGTTAAGTGATAGCATGTCAATAGAATCTAGTTGTGTATTTCAACGACAGCCTCCTGCTGACGGACAAATGCCAGGATGGAGCCTCTATCGAGCAATCACTGTGTCTGGCTTGTTCACAATACCCTCTATGGACTTTTTCAAAACCTGGCACCCTCTCACCTTCCAGAGTGATAAGAATCTGAGAAGCCAGAAAACAATACTATTGTGAAATTGTCTTAAACGGGCTATGTGCCGGATCAAAGATGTATCTTGAGAGATAAAAGGAAGAGAGAAGGTGGACTTTTGCCCAGTGGCTGTGTGGGAGCTCTGTACAGTTCTGTACCTTTCTAGAACTGAACTTGCAGTTGTCTCGAGGTCAAGGAGCCTGTTAACCTAAGAGCTTGGACTGGCTGGAGACTCTGGGAACTGGGCCTGGAAGGTCCCAAGCTGGGGGAAAAGAATACATTGAACTTGACTGGCTGGCTCGCGAGCCAGTTCTAAGGAGCAAGTAAGCATGTGCAGGACACTATCACCATCACTTCTCCAGGTGAATACAGCACCTCCTGGTGATGGAGAAGCCGCGGAAGGCATTACAATAGCATGGAAACAGTGCCACCTACTGAGCGCTCTATAGCATGCTGACTGGTCAATTCAAACTTTTTGGTAGGTGCTTTCCACTTGTTTATGTAAATTAGGCAGGACTGAGCCTACCGGTGGTGTACTTGTAAAGTGAAAAAAGAAAACGAAAATACAAGGTGCTTCACTTAATGTAACAAAGGGAATTAAAGGAAAATGGGTAACAATCATTTCAATAGTATTTGCTGCCCATTTCTTCTGGTGTGTGAACATGGTAAAGCAGCACTTTGCAGCAAAAAACATGAATCCTGCAGTCAGATGAATGAGATCAAATTCCCACTTGCTTTGTAAACTTGGGAAAGTGACTTACCCTCTCTGAGCTTCAATTTTCCTTATCTTTAAGGGGGCTGGGGGGGGCCCACTGAAGTATTAAAGCAAAAGTTAAATAATGTACATAAACTACATAAAAAAGGAGTGTGTCAGTGAAATAATAAAATAGATGTGTGTGAAGTAACCAGTTACTATTATAATAGAGTTAAATATAACAAAAAATTAATCTGATTATTTTGTTGTTGTCTTCAATAGAGGAATACCATTATTCAGTTGCAATTATATCAAACCTAAAATGGCAACAACAAAACTCTTAGGAGTTAGAAACTCTTTCCTAATTGTTAGAATTGTGTAATATTCCTAAAATAAGAGAAAACAGAATGAGAAAACAGAATCTCTGAGATAATTTTTAGTGTCTAGATTTTCATTTCTTTAGAATGTTTCATTCTGATCCTTGTCCAGAAGACAATCTATTTCTGGTCACTGGGCCTATAAACAAAAATCCAGCACCATGAGATTCCACTCATGTCTACCGAAATTCCCTCTGCGCTACGCACTTTTCAGAGCTATTCTTTATTTTCATCATTCAAATCTAAAGCTGCATGACCCATCCCTTCTTTCCTCCAGAAAAGCATTTGCCGAGAATGTTAAAACCTCCTTTTATAGCCTCTCAAGTACTTTCAAGATTACTCAGAAAAGCCCAACATTGGAAATAACCCAAATGTCCATGACCAGGAGGGTAGATTGTGGTCTGTCAGAAATACTATTGCATGATAGAAAGGACAACCAGAAAAGCACAATATGGGAGAGCTTCTCTGGTCTGAACAAAACAAAGTCAGATCAAATATACATAGGGTATGTGTATGCATATATATATATATATATCATATTTCTATGAAGTTCTCAAAAAGGAAAATCTAACCTGTGATGGTAGAAATCAGTTTGGTCATTGGCATGGGGTGGGGATAGACAAGATGGGGATGGACAAGAGGACACCAGGGAACTTGTGGGATTGGGGCAATGCTCTAAGTTCTGGATGGTGGTTACATAGATATATACAGGAAGTGGTGTTTGGGAGTCCACTGGAGCCATCGAGAATGCTGACTGTTAGGTTTTCAGGACATTTGTGAGTCAGTTGACAATCACATGGGTAGCCTGGAATCCACAGGGATGGAAATATTTATACCAGAGAAATCCAGGTGCTACAAAGTGGGATTTTTTTTGGATTGGATAGAGGAGAGACTTTTTTATATTTATTAAAAGTTTTAATTTTTTGTTACATTTATGGAGGTAATGTGGATTCACATTACATTGTATGTCTAAGGAGTACAGGCTTACACCTCTTCAAATGTCTGTGACTTCACCACTCCTACCACCGAAGCCCCAGCCATCCTCCATTGGGTCCCTCTCTCATCTTTGCTCCCACCCCACAAAACCCCTCTGGTAGCCTTAGCCACAGTCCAATGTTCTCTTTCCCACCTGTTTTTACTCCTCCCTCTCCCCATCTCCTCCTGATGTCTCAGATTCAAGGTCAGCTTTCAAGGTTTGAGCCAGACTTTCTTAATCCTCCCAGAGAAACCACTGCTAAACAATGACAAACACATCACTGTATACATTTGTCATAAACTATACAATCAAGACATATGTCAACACTGTATGAACATACACCTCAATAAACAGGGGAAGCTCTCAACTAGCAATCTGAGCAGAACTCAGTGGGAGCCCCATACCCAACGCGAGGTAGAGAGTGAAGATTGTAATTGCTTTTCCTGGGGCTGACAAACAGAAAGTCAGTCTTTTTGTTCAGTCACAATAGATCTGAAACAAGAATCCAAATCAAAATGCAAGGACCTCAAGGGCCAGGCCAACAGTTTTATAATATTTACAACCCTACTGGGTATAAATCATCAGCCTTACTTTGGTGAGAAGGAATGGTCCATTGTCTGTATGCTATAATTTTATTAATTTTAAGTCATTATACAGGATTCTCAGGTATACTGGTAAATGATTTCAACACACATGTAGATTTATGCACTCACTACCACATTAGGATATAAACAAGCACCAACATCCCAAAACACTCCCTTATCATCACAGTCTCCCTGACCCCTAACTCTTTTAACAGTCACTGTTCTACTCTCCATCACTATGTGTATTTTCAAAAATGTGCTATTATGACATAAGAATGAGACTACTCACCCTGAGACTACTTCTTCCAGTGTATTTAATGCCTCAGGGCATCATTGGTTGTTGACTGTGTAAACAGCTCATTCTTTTTATTGCTGAAGAGTATTCCATTGTAAGGATACACCACTGTTTATCTGTTTATCTATTCTCCCACTGAAGAACATTTGGATGTTTCCAGCTTAAGGCAATGATGAAGAGAGCATCAATAAACAGTCATACACAGGTTATTAGGTAAATAAGTTTTCGTTTCTCTAGAAAGTGGGGTGCATGGCAACTGTTTGTTTGTTAACTTCAAGAGAAACTGCCAAGCTGTTTTCCAGAGTGATTGTACCATATTTTATTCCCACCAGCAATATATGAGAATTATAACTGCTTTTTATTCTCACCAGTACTTGGTGTCACCAGTAATATTTGTTTTAGCTCTTCTACCATGTGAAGTGGTATCATGTTTGTGGTTTTAATTTACACAATTCTCTGATGCCTAATTACATCAAACATCTTTTGTAAGCTTATCTGCAGTCACATATCCTACATACAAGTGCTGTGACAGATGTGTGATTTGCAAATATTTTCTCATAGGCTGTATCTAATGTCTTATTCCTAGGTGGTAGTGTTTTTTTTTTTAAAAAAAAAAGATTATTTATTTATTTATAAAGAGCTGGGGTACAGGCTAGATGCGCGGGAGGGTGAGAGGATTCACCAGAGACAGAGCGGGGAACAGAACAGGCAGACTGACAAAATACACTGCTGAGGGGAGCAGCAGGCACGAAAGGAGAGGACTGCCATGTGGGACCCTCCCCAGCCAGCGGGGATCGAACCGGCACTGCAGAGGCTATGGATAGCTTCACAGCACAGCACTCAACCACCTGTGACGTGGTAGTGCTTTTAAGAATAAGATGGTGATAGTTCATTTTAACGTGGCTGAATCATACTACCCATGAACATGATTCACAGAATGGTTTTAAATTTTGATGAAGACCAATGTATCAAAAAAAATATTTATAAACCATGCTTTTGGTATTCTAAGAACTGTTTTCCTAACCTTCTGTGACAAAGTTTTTCTCTTTGATTTTCTTCTGAAGGTTTTAGAGTTTATATTTTACATTTAGCTCTAGTATGCATACAGTTGTCTAACATGGTTTGTTGAAAAGGTAATCATTTCTCTACTGACCTATATTTTGCACCTTTGTCAAAAATCAACTGGCATATTTGTGTAGATCTATTTCTGAAACTTTATACCAATCCATTGATAAATGTGTATCCTACAACAATATCACACTCTCTTGACTATGGTAGCTTCACCATGTGTCTTAAAATTGGGGGTTATGATTTCTACAATATTCTTATTTTTCAAGAATTGTTTTGGCTATTCTAGTCATTTGCCTTTCTATATAAATTTTAGAAGCAACTTACCTATATCAACAAAATGTCCGGTGAGTTTTTGACTGGAATTATGGTCTCTAAATTAATTTTTGGCAGAATTAACAAGTTTTGTTGTTATTATTTTTTTTCTTTTGTTGTTATTATTGAAGCCCCATTGTTCTACATCTCTACCAGTATTTTGACAGTATAGGATTTCCCTCTCAGGTACAGTCACCGTAGCCTGACCACCACAAAAGCATCTAATGCTTTTATGTTGTCTTCCATTCATGAATATAATATGTTTATTTATTTAACTTTTCTTTGCACTCTTTGTTCAGCATTTGCAATTTCCAGTGATGTTTTAACCTAAAGATTACCTTTTTGGAACTTCTTAGGTGGCAGTGTTTTTAAACTTTGCTTTCCAATCATATATTTCCGGTTCTTACAGTTCATTTTAACGTGGCTGCGTCATAATACCCAGCTTTGGGTCAAAGACAAGTCTAGATATTGCTTTGAAGGTATTTTTTTAGATGTGTTAAACATTGAAATCAGTAGACCTAAAGCAGATTCCTCTCCATAATGTGGGTGGACTTCATCTACTCTGCTAAAGGGCTTGAGAGAAAAGACTGAGGTCCAAAAGGAAGAAGGAATTCTGCCTCCAGTTAGCCTTCAGACTCAAGTTGCAACATCAGCTTTTTCTGAAATCTGCTGGTCTGTCCTGCAGATTTCTAACTTGCCACCCTCCACATTTGTGTGAACCAAACCTTTTAAACAAATGTTTATCTGCTTTCTCTTTTCTGTCTGTGTGTGTGTGTATAGAAAATATCTATATCCATGTGTATATAGATATACAGATATGATAGCCCCACTATCATATATACACATGACAAGCCTATATTTATCTATCTATCTATATCTATACACACACATATACAGAAACCCTTTTGGTTCTATTTCTCTGCAGAGTCCTGACTTATACACTAGTATAGAGACATATTCTCAATATTTTTGTGTACTAACTTTACAGCCTAGAACCTTGATAAATTCACTTAGTAGTTTTTGCAGATTCCTTGAGATTTTCTACACACACAGTTATATGAACTATAAAAAGAAACTATTTTATCTGGGATAGGATGGAGAGGCCAGGTGAGTCCAGAATAAGAGAGTTCCATCTTCTATGAGAGCAACACATTGTCCTTTTGAAACCCAAGAAAATTTGGTGGGGATGTAAGAGTGATTTGATGGTGGGTGCACTAGGATGGTGATAGCTGATTGGGGAATCCTAATGTTACCTTAATTTAAAAAAATGTATTTGAGATTTTTTTAAAGAAAATATAAAAAAATAAGAATAAAAAAATTACACAAATTTTTAAACATGCGAAAACTCAAAGGGCACTGTCCCCTTTAGCTCCTTTTAAAAAATCTATCGGAAGGGCCTCCCCTGGTGGTGCAGCGGTTGAGCACTGGGCTGCGAGGCTGCCCACAGCCTCTGCAGTGCAGGTTCGTTCCCCAGCCGCCGGCAAGGGTCCCACAAAAAAAAAAAAAATCTATCGGAAGATAAACCTGAACCAATTAAAAAATGGAGAAAATAATTTGATGGCAAATCCCACTTTCCTTAAAATAATAGCCTTGTGTAAATACAGATAGTAAATAAGAGAGTAGAAAAACACAATAGGAGTAAGAAAGCCCACATCTTAATTCTACAGTTCATTATAACTCTGGCCAGAATGTACTGACTGATGAGCCATCTATATAAATACCAATTTCTACAAGAGGGTGGGAGGGATGAAACCTAGACAGAGCAGTGATAGGAGCCCCAGCTATTTTCTGTTGTCTTGCATGTGGGCAAGCTACCTAAATCCATCCCACTGAACTCTTTCAGGTCTTGCTTTCCTGGACTGTGGTGGCTCTGGCAGGAGAGGAAATTACCTGCATGGGTTTCTCGCTAGTCTTTCTGCAGCTCATTCATCAAGCCTGAATGTGATCCTTCCAAAGCAGAGGTTCTTAACCAGGCTCCACATGAGAATCAGCTGGTGTACTTTTTAACCCCCTCATTCCTCTCCCCGCCATCAGGTTGCTTCTCAAGCCAATTAAGTCAGCATCTCCAGGGCTGGAACCAGGCATCAGTATTTGCAAAAACAGCTTCGGGGCCTCCCTGGTGGCGCAGGCGGTTGAGCACAGAACTGTGGGGCTGTCCGCAGCCTCTGCAGTGCAGGTTAGATCACGGCCAGCTGCGGAGATACCCACATGTCACGGCAGACCTCTCCTGTTTCACCCGCTGCTCCCCTCAGCAGTGTATTTCGGTGCCTGTTCTGCTCCCCGCTCTGTATCTGGTGAATCCTCTCACTCCCCACATGAATAAATAAATCTTTAAAAAAAAAAAAAACCAGCTTTGATGTGTAGTCACACTTTAGTGGGCATAAGAATCACAAGCAGCTTGCAGCTTTTCTCCTGAGAATGCCCATCTATGACTACGCAGGTGTGTCTCTTTTCTTTCTCCTTTTCCTAATAAACCTGTCTTAGGGCCTCCCTGGTGGTGCAGGCAGTTGAGCGCAGTGCTGTGAAGCTGTCCACAGCCTCGGCAGTGCCGGTTCAATCCCCGCCAGGCTCGAAGCAACCCACATGGTGAGCAGACCTCTCCTGTCTCACCTGCTGCTCCCCTCGGCAGTGCATTTCAGTAGATCTGCCTGTTCTGTTCCCTGCTCTGTCTCTGGTGAATCCTCTCACCCTCCCACACATCTGGCCTGTACCCCAGTTCTTGTATAAATAAAATAAATCTTAAAAAAAAAACACCTGTCTTTTAAAAAAAAAAACACAAAAGAATCACCACAGGGGCTTGTTAATACACAGAATAATACCTTCAGAATTTCTGTTTAGTGGGTCTGGAATGGAGCCTGAGAACTTACGCCTCTAACAGTTTTCAGGTGATGCTGAGGCTGCTGGTCCCAACAGCACAATTTGAGAAGCAATGTTCTGAGGAATAAATGAATTAAATGAAAATTGGCAACATTATACAAAAAACTGTTTTGCAGAGACACTTTTGGGGGTGGGGGGCGGCAGGGGAGGGATTGGGATCAGAATGGGGGGGTTGCAATTGTATGGGGAATATAAAAATAAAATTTATTATTTAAAAATAAATAAAATAAACTGAGCATATAAAAAAAACTCTTAAAACTTAAAAAAAATAAACAAAAAACTGTTTTGAAGGCCAATAGAATGATTAAATGTTGCTGTATCTTTAGAAAGCAAAACCATATTCGGCACCTGTATTTTTTATAAACATCTACAGAGACTCACAGGTGCCAGTGGAGGGGGATATGTTGCTGCGGGAATATCACATTCTTTGTCTAGAACCTAAGATTAAGAGAACACTTCAAACTACTGTTACTTCGATTAGGGCATCAACTTCAAAGTATTAAGAATCATGATGCGTTTTCTTTAATGTTAGAAAGCAATCACACTCATGGGGCTAAATGAGAATTTAGAGGATGTTTCACTCACTGAATATTCATGATCCCATTTTTGTGGAACTTGTACATATATACTGTATGTAAAAAGATAAAAGTTTTGTACAGAATGAGAAAAGGAAAAAAAAGGCCATAAAAATCTGAGGGTAAGCAATAGAGAATAAAGGTTTTCTCAATTGTGGGGTGGTGTGGAAAGGGGAACACAAACACCAGAGTCGAAAGAACAGACCTGGGCCTCCCTTGTGGCACAAGGGGTATAAGTCTCAGCAACATGAAGCTATCGGCAGCCTCTGCAGCCTCTGCAGTTCAATCCCCGGCCAGAGAGATACCCAGATGGCGCAGCAGACCTCTCCTGTCTCGCTTGCTGCTCCCCTCAGCAGTATTTCAGTCAGTCTGCCTGTTCTGCTCCCCACTCTGTCTCTGGTGAATCCTCTCACCACCCTGCACCTCTGGCCTACATCTCAGCCCTTGTATGCAAAAATAAATACATCTTTAAAAAAAAAAAAAAAAAGAACAGACCTAGACATTGGGGCAGGAACAGTAGGTGGACGGGCAAGTCTAAAGACAGACCCAGCCCTGGTCTTCGCTGAGGCCAGGCTTTCAGCTGAAGCAGGAATTGGAGCTCAACCTGAGGCTGACCCATTGCAGAATTCCAAGTCTGGGATTGCCACAGGAAACCCCATCTTTGTGAGGTTATTGGTGGGAAGGAGGGTGGTGGCTAAGAACTTTTCTGGGCTGGAATTCATTATAAGAAAACACCAGAAAGAAACCTGCCAGCTTATCCCAGAACAAAGTCTACAGCATTCTGAACACAACAGGAAAAAAATTTTTCACTTAAAGTCTATAAAATTCTGGAAAGTAAGCATTCCTTTTTTGGGAATCCCCATATCAGACTGTGATTCCAGGCAGAAAGAAGGTTCCCCATGGACCAACACAGGCTCAGGCCAGCAATGGTGGGGCGACCCCATGGAACTCGGCTCAGTGGGAAGGGACCACCCGGGGGTGGAGGAGACTCAGCCACCTCCCTTGGGACTGCCCAAAAGTCTCCCATGGGCACCTCAGAAACATGGCGCAGACTTTGAAGGGGCTAGAGACCCAGTACGATCATGGACATGCAAAACCAGTGAAACTGGAGTTTTTAAGCCAGATGTACTGTGGAGAGAAAATTTTAAATACAAAGGAGAATTTCACCTTTGTCCCCTTAAAACTCATCTGCCCCCTCCTCCAGTACCACGCCTCTGACATCTATTTTTGCCTTTCCCACAGAACTGGAAGCTGTGAAGTTGTCTGACCACCTATTAAGTTGCTAAAGACGGCAGGATGTCACCAGACTCAACATTAGGCTGCCTGTTAGTCATCACGCCCCCTGGCTACCGCTTACTTTTCTTTCATCCCATACAAGGTTCCTAACAGCTGTCCCCGAGCTCTCCCAGGCCGTAGAAATCACTTTAAACAATATGTCAAAACACCATTAGTGCCCTCCATGCTCATTGTCACCTCCCAGCCCCTTCCTGTTAACCACATTTATCTTCTGCCTCTCTTCTTCCATCTCTAATAACCTCATAGCTTCCCTCTAGCCTAGACACAATCCACCCACCCTTTCTCCTTGTTTCCAAATCACCCAGACCAAGACAAGAACACTTGTCATCTGGGGGCCCCTTGGAACCTCCTGCAGCCCAATCCCCAGGGCTTCCTCTCCACCCCCAAGTCCCCCATGTGCCTGGGCCTCCTGACAGCTGGGCCCTTCCTGGATCCCTCATATCACCAAGCAAAGCCAATGTTCCAAAATAGTCTCCCAAGCAATGATGACAACTGCAGGTCTATTTTGGAAGGTCTGTGCAGCCAAGTCCAGAACAATGCAGAAAAGACAATAGAGTGGTGACCGGGCAATGAATTCAAAACCTGTATTTCTCCTAAAGGATGGCGGCACATTAAGGAGAAAACGGAAACCAAGCCCCTACAGCTCCTGGCCCCTGAAATACAGGACTGTGAACACACAGAAACAGCTTCTTTTAAAATTGGTTTTATTATTCTCATAGGATGACCAAAATCAGGATGATCACTTATTGTGCTCAAGGGTCTGGATCACAATAAGCCAGGCCTGTTCTAAACACTAACACTCTTCATTTTTTTTTTAAGATTTATTTTATTTATTTATGCATACAAGAGCTGGGGTATAGGCCAGAGGTGAGGGAGAGTGAGAGGATTCACCAGAGACAGAGTTGGGAGCAGAACAGGCAGATCTACAGAAATACACTGCTGAGGGGAGCAGCAGGTAAGACAGGAGGGGTCTGCTGCACTGTACGGATCAGCTCCCTGGCTGGGGATCGAACTCATGCTACAGTGGCTGGATAGCATCATAGTGCTGAGACTTAACCCCTTGCACCACCAGGGAAGCCCAACACCAACACTCTTTAAACTGCACTTCTACAATAGCCCAGAATGGAGTCTAATTATCTATGATAATGTATTTCTTATTTATTTTTACTAAGTCTCATAAGCCAGACATACAGAAATGTGTATGTCATTTACAGTTTGATGATTTTTCACAAAGTGAATACATGTATTAAATCAGCACTCAGGGGCCTCCCTGATGGCGCAAGGGGTTAAGATGCAACCTGTGAGACAAGCCGCAGCCACTGCGGCATGAGTTCGATCCCCCGCTAGGGAGATACCCACATGGTGCAGCAGACCTCTCCTGACTCACCCACTACTCCCCTCAGCAGTGTATTTCAGTCAGTCTGCCTATTCTGTTCCCCACTGTTTCTGGTGGAGCCTCTCACCCCCCCCCACATCTGGCAGGTACCCCAGTACTTGTATGCATAAATAAATAAATCTTTAAAAAAAAAAAAAGCAACCAGATTAAGAAACAGAACATTACAAAAACCAGCACCCCCTACCCCACTTCCAGTCATTACTCCACATCAACCTTGAGGTAACCACTGTCCTGACTTGATTCATCTTCCTGTTTTTTTGAACTTTATGCAGTAAAATCATAGTATACTTTGGTAACTGACTTTTTTCACTCCACATGCAGTTTGTGAGATTCACCCTTCTTGTGGGTAGTTACTGTTCATTTATTCTCACTGTTGTTCAGTATTTCATAGAAAAAGTTTACCACAGTTCACGCTGCTGTTGGACATTTGGGGAATTTCCACTTTGACGGCATTAGTCAGTGTTGTGAACATTCTAGAATGTTTTTGGTAAACATGTGAATGCAGTTCTGTTAGGTATATACCTTGGAGTGGGATTACAGTTCTCAGAAATATATTTCAAAGAAAGGAAAACAAATTCAAATTTTATAAAGGCTTGGTTGTTGCAAGAGATGGAGCCTGTGATTGTAATGAATCCAAGTTAGTCCTGAGCAGTGCCCAGAGTGTCCAGGTAAAACTATAATATCAGAAGCCAGGTGCAATTCTCCAGGAGACTGCTCAGAGAAGCACCAGGTTTATTTAAAAAGATGTGAAGGATTCTGAAAAAAGGATCATAGACTCATTTACACAAATAAAGCAGAAGGTGAGGCCAATGTCTTCAGAGAATCAATATAAGCTCAAGCAGTTATTCATCCTTTTTTGAAAAAAAAAAAAAAGATTTTATTTATTTATTTTTCCAAAGAGGAAGTGGGGTGTAGGCCATAGGTGTTGGGGTAAAAGGATTCACCAGAAACAGTGGGAAGCAGAACAGACAGATCCACTGTAATACACTGCTGAGGGGAGCAGCAGGCGAGACAGGAGGGGTCTGCTGCACCATGTGAGTCAGCTCCTTGGCCAGGGATCGAACTTAGGCTGAGTCAGTGGGCTGCCCCTAAGCCACCAGGAAGGTCCCTATTTGTCCATTTTTTTTAAAAGATTTATTTTTATTTATTTATACAAGCACTGGGTACAGTCAGAAGCACGGGAGGGTGAGAGAACTCACCAGAGCCAGAGCAGGGAGCAGAGCAGGCAGACCAAAGTACACTGCTGAGGGGAGCAGCGGGCGGCAGGAGAGGTCTGCCTCCTTCGGTGGCCCGGGAGCAGCCAGGGATTGAACAGGTGCTGCAGAGGCTGAGGGCAGCTTCGCAACCCAGCACTCAACCCTGTGCCACTGGGGAGGCCCACTTATTTGTCCATTCTTAAATGCAGAATTTGTTTGACAATGAGAGCTGTGAGTCATGGAGAAGGAGACAAACAGGAGGTGGGGAATGTGAGATGTGCATATGAGCTTTTAAAAATCTGCATTGCAAGTTTTTTGATAATGCTGGATGGAGGTAAGGAGGCAGTGAGAATCTATTACCATAAGGAAAGAAGATTCCCTATTACCATTCGCTGTCAACACCAATCCTGTGTGAGTGTAATAATTTCATTAATGCTATCAGCTCCCCTCATTAAGACATACAAAATATTTATGAACGACTTCATGTGATTCCACCAAGCATCTGAATATAAGTGACAGAGTAACCTTTGTTTTAAAAATAGAAAAAAGAAGGGGCCTCCCCTGGTGGCACAGCGGTTGAGCCCTGGGCTGTGAGGCTGCCTGGCTGCCCGCAGCCTCTGCAGCGCCGGTTCGTTCCCCGGCTGCTGGCAAAGGTCCCACAAAAAAAGTAAAAAAAAATAGAAAAAAGAAGTCCTAAAGAACCTTCATTTTTCTAAGGTCAGTTTTAGTCAATTATGTTGGAAGTTCCCTTCTAGTAAATGAATAGACGCACCTGTGCCCCAAAGGGAAAGAACTCCTTCCCACCCAACACCCCAAATGGCAGCATAGCTGAGCCCACAGCGCCACCTGGTGTTCATGGTGAGGCAGCTACTTTTCACAGACACTCGAATATTCAGGCAGTATTGAGTGCTAAGCCTCACTCATTACATTAGATGAGGAGCACTCAGAGATGAGTAAGACAGTTTTAGAGTTCGAGTCTTAATTGCCACATGGCTGTGGGCAACTTATTTTACCTCATACAATCTCAGTTTACTATGCCTAAAAATGGAGATAAAAGAAACTCATACAATTTCCCAGAGTATACAAGTTAAGCAGCTCAAGGCATATAAAATGTTTGTGAACTTAGAATCACTCCACATGTGACCATTATAAAGCATCATCCATTGGTGAAAGAAATTCTGTGGAGACTACACCTGGGGGGGGGGCGGGGGGAGAAGCAAACATTGTTTAAAAATGAACAATGATGTAAAAAAAATATTTAAAATAAATGAAGGGGCCTCCCAGGTGGCGCAGCGGTTGAGCGCTGGGTTGCGAAGCTGCCCGCAGCCTCTGCAGCGCTGGTTCGATCCCCGGCTGCTCCCTGGCCACCAAAGGAGGGTCCACATGGCGCATAGACCTCTCCTGCCGCCCGCTGCTCCCCTCAGCAGTGTACTTCGGTCCTTCTGCCTGCTCTGCTCCCCACTCTAGCTCTGGTGAATTCTCTCACCCTCCTGTGCTTCTGACTGTACCCAGTGCTTGTATGAATAAAAAAATAAATCTTAAAAAAAAAAAAAATGAATAAATAATAAGACCTAAAAATAAAAATAAATAAAGCATCATCTCCTGAAGAGCTGACATTCTTGTGAGTAGGTAGATGTGTAAATGAACAGAAAATACATGACACCTTGGCGCAGCGGTTGAGCGAAGCTGGCGGCGCCTCGATCCCCGCTGCCGGAGGAGGTCCACATGCGTGCAGACCTTCCTGCCGCCCGCTGCTCAGCAGTACTTCGGTCCTTCTGCCTGCTGCTCCCACTCTGGCTCTGGTGATTCTCTCACCCTGCCTCTGACTGTACCAGTGCATGTAAAAACAAACAAACAAATAAAATAAATAAATAAAACATGCCTCTATTAAAAAAAAAGAAAATACATGACAAACACTAAAGAAAATAGAAATTTTCCACAGGTATTTATTTACATAAACACCAAAGCTACTATTGCTCTTCATATAACCTTTAGGCATTAGGGGTAGGACTTCTTTGATCTCAGCCAAAAAACAAACACACACTAAAATAACAACCAGGGAACTTCTGTGTAAAGAACTCTCAGTGTAGGTAGTAAGTTATCCAGTCACTTTAAGTTTCTCAAACCTTAGTTACTCCTTCCTCCACATGTTATCATTTCAGAACTTTATTTCACCTATACCAGATATTCTCTAAGTTCATTAACCTCAGAGGGTTAATGTCAACAAATATGGTTATAAAGAATAATGGCATTTTAAAAAGACAGCCTCACCTCTGTTTTGAGCTTGCCTTAGCAAGAACAGAATTCTAGTCTCCTCCCAATTTTGCTTATTCTTATCAGAGTTCCTGGGTGGTTCAAGAATGATCTCTACAGTGTCTAGACTAGATCTACAGATACTACCAATGACCTTCCTTGCAAGACGATCCTATCCTCTGGACAGTTGCCTCTACCTCACTTTGCTAAAGCCTCTCTTTACTGACTGGAAAGTTCCACCTCCTCTCCCACTTGCACTTGCCTATAATCTGAGGCTAGACTCGCTATCTTTCCCATAAGATTCTTCTGCTCATCATCACTGCTTCTGGTCTGAGCCATAAGCCCTCACCCTGCAAAGCCATAACATGTAAGTGGGTACCTCAGCCCATTGTGGGGACTGGAGAGTGCTGCTTCAGAGAGGATGGCCATTTTCCTTGCTTTTTTCTTGCTGCCTCTACAAAAGGGAGCCTCATGCCAGCTTCTCCAGACAGTTGCAGCCAACAGACACTTCCTCTGCAACTCTATTTTACGTGTGCCAGTGAGGTAAAATGTATAATATTTTGCATCCAATCAAAGATTAACAGGCATACAAAAAAAAAAACCAGAAAGATACAATCCATAATTAAAACATGAAAGCAAGCTGGAAATAACACAAATTATAGAATTAGCAGACAAGGTCTTTAAGACAGTTTGTATAACTATATCTTATACATTCAAGAAGTTAGAAAAAAGATTGACTATGTTGGTAAAGGCATGAAAAATATTTTTTAAATACCCAAATTGAACCTCTGAGGTTAAGCCTACAATATCTGAGATGAAAATATACTGGATAAGACCAAAAGCAGATTAGACATTAAAGAAGATAAAATTATTTTTCTTTATTTGGAATTATTTGGGATGCAGCAAAATCAGTACTAAGAGGGAAGTTTGCAATATAGGCTAATATCAAAAAATAAGGAATAACTCAAATAAACCATCTAACTTTACACCTACAGGAAATAAAAAAGGAACAAACAAAACTCAGTAGAAGGGGCGACCTGGAATGTGGAATGCCCTTCTAAGGAAGGGCGCTGGCACCAAGTCACAGAACTGCCTTCCAGGAGATGTACAGCAAGATAGTTTATATGATGGGGCTGGGTTTTTGCTGAAAATGGACTTTAATGGCTCCCAAAGGGCACATTGTGCATTCCTGCGACCCCGTGGAAGATCTGTGGGTCAACGCTGCTGACATGCAAGACCACAGAGGCACCATGTGGGGGCAGCTGTGTGAAATGGACAGTTCTAGGCTGTGGAAGGCTTTGATGGGGGCAGAGGTTTATCACCTGTGGAAGCTGATGGCCCAATGAAAGGTTTCAAATGGTGAACATGAAGAGGAGCAGTGTTGGGGTTCATGTGGGAGGTTTGCTCTATGCTCCAGGGGGTCATGATGCTGCTTCAGGTAGCTGTCCTGGTACAGCAGAGTGCTATAACAAACATGTGCAACCACAGGGGAAATGAGCCAGAGGAGTGAAACAGGTGTTGGTGTGTTAAACAACTTACTATGTGCTGTTAGGGGATATAATGGCCCTTTAGTGTGAAAAAGAGCTAAAGTGTAAAAAGTGTATGATCCCTCCACCGATACATGGAGGCAGACTGCAGACGTGTGCAGAAGAAATGCAGGGTTTGTGCAGTTAACAATCTGTAATATGTAGCTGGAGGAGATGGTGGTCCCTGTAAACTGACATCAGTAAATGTTATAACCCAATAACTAATAAATGGGCAGTTGTGTCATGGTGTATGAGCACAGGGAAAAGTCTGGCAGGGTCACAGTTATTGATAAACCATTCTGAGCCTGCAGAACATTTCTGGTATATTTATACATGAGAAACAGGTTTTAAGTATTTCTGAAATGATGAGAATCAATTAAGTCTCAGCAGAAGATAATATTTTCTGCATTAGAGCTTCAGATACTGAAGATTAGTTTAGTAGAAGTGTGTACAAGTTTTTCTGCACTGAGGAACAGCTGACTGAATTTGAATAATACTCAGGCTGCAGGACCCATTTGTAGTCTTTAGACAATAGTTGCTCTTGCAAAGGCTATGGATTCTTTCATTGAAAGAAGACAAAGGAAGGTGTGTTCTTGTAAAATTCAATTTTATCTTTATTCCTTCTCCAGGAAATCTGTATGCACAGGAACTGAAACTCTGAACAGGTATTATAATCTATGTAAGTACGCAAACTAGTGGAGGTATAGGACTGTTTGCTTTTATAAAATATATTTGATTACATGAGGATGACAAATAGGATGCAAATAAAAAAGGAAATACAGAGAGAAAAATGTTGGGAAAAAAAGAAAAGAACGCTGGTGCAGTGTGGAATTGCAAGCACCCTAATCTATGAAAAGAAAAACAGTAAAAAAGCTTCCAAATGTAAAAAGTAATCCTCTAAATGCCGGAGAGTCCATATGAATTTTGAAATAGCTTTATTAGAGGAAATCTTTATTTCGGTGCCCAGGACCCCAACAGGTAAATCTCTGTAATTTCATTTCTTAGGGTGCCACCTGATTGTCTGCTCTTAGGTAACAGCTGTAACCCAGGACTTAACATCATAGTGCTCATTTGGTGATTTTTAAAAAATATATAAAAACAATACATGACCAAGAAGGGTTCATTCCAAGCATTAAAAGTAGTTCAATAATGGGATTCCTGTCAACATAAATCATTAGATTTACAAGCTGAAAAGAAGACCTATATGACTTTATGAATAAACACCCAAAAGTTTCCTAATGTTTAATAGTGTTTCTAATAAAAATACTAGTTAAAGAGCCTCCCTGATGGCACAGGGGTTAAAGTCTCTGTGCTATCAAGCTATTGCCAGCCACTGCGACATGAGTTGGATTCCCTGGCCACCGAGCTAAATTACATGGTATAGCAGACCTCTCCTGTCTCACCCTCTGCTCCCCTCAGCAGTGTTTTTCAGTGGATCTGACTGTTCTGCTCACTCTGCCTCTGGTGAATCCTCTCATCACCACCCCCACACCTCTGGCCTATACCCCAGTTCTTGTTTGCATAAATAAAATAAAAATAACTCTTAAAAAATACCAATTAAAGGGCCTCCCCGGTGGCACAGCGGTTGAGCGCTGGGCTGCGAAGCTGCCCGCAGCCTCTGCAGCGCCGCCGGTTGGATCCCCGGCCACAGGGCAAGGGTCCCACATGGCGCGCAGACCTCTCCTGCCGCCCGCTGCTCCCCTCAGCAGTGTACTTCGTCGGTCTGACTGTTCTGTTCCCCACTCTGGCTTTGGTGAATTCTTTCACCCTCCTGTGCTTCTGACTGTACCCAGTGCTTGTATAAATAAATAAATAAATAAATAAATAAATCTTTTAAAAAAATACTAATTAAAGTAAAAATATTTGAAGCTACATAAACACAATGAAAATCATTTGCTAAAACAAACAAGAGAACTCTGGGGTCAAGTATGATGGCATACAGTATGTGCCCTCTCTCCTTAAGCAACTAGATGCTGGGCAAAATAGGTGAACAAAAGCTTCAGACATAGCACCATGGGCCATGCAGGCCAATGAGTCCTAAGAGAAGACAAACAACTGGGGTAAGCCTCGCCTACTACCTGGAGAAAGTTTCCAGGTTGAATGCAAAAAGGCAAAACCCCAACAGAGTCCATTTCCGCTGGGCTTAGGTAGGGGTCAAGGCTCAGAGACTGGGCAGGGTGAGGTGGCGATAGGTATCAGAGGGAGTCTGCTGAGTGAGAAGACTCCAGAGAGCCTCAGAGGGGCCCCTAAGTCTTTGTGTGCATATATATGGAGGCACTGGAGAAGGAGAACCATAAAGGGGGATGTATCAATAGATGAACCCCAAAAGATTGCTCAGGGACAAAATAGTGCTCTCACTAGGCAGGGAAGAAAGATTGCCTAATACCTGGGCAATGAACCCAGTTCTCAGAAGTATATTGCTCAGTAGGGCCAAACTGGCTCTCAATGAAAAGTTGTGTTAGACCTGTCTTATCAAAACTTAAAAGCAAGCCTCTGAAAAAAGCAAACTGATGCCAAGTAACTTTGCATTCTAAATCAAGTCCAAGAAAAATCTAAAGGAATTCAAAAATTCCAGCTCCTGATAACAGAATGTGCAATGTTTGGAATCCAATCAAACATTACCAGGTATGCAAATAAGCAGAACTATGACCTATAAGGGGGTGGGGGGGTGATTAATGGGTTCATCCAAATAAATTAAGCCAAAGAGCACAGAGAATAGCCATTAACTATATTCTAGCCAAGATTTCACACTCTTGCCTAATCAAAGCTTTTAGCAGATGCTGATTTGGCAGATTTCCTTCAAATTTCCTCAAGACAGAAATGTAAGAAAAAAAAAAAAGACTTCGTCTACAAATAAACTAAGAATATATTAGAGGGCCTCCCTTGGTGGTGCAGCGGTTGAGTGCTGGGCTGCAAAGCTGCCCACAGCCTCTGCAGCGCCTGTTCCAACCCTGGCCGCCGGCGAGGGTCCCACATGGCGCGCAGACCTCTCCTGCCACCCGCTGCTCCCCTCAGCAGTGTACTTCGTCAGCCTGCCTATTCTGCTCCCGGCTCTGGCTCTGGTGAATTCTCTCACCCTTCCACACTTCTCACGGTACCCAGTGCTTATATAAAATAAATAAATAAATCTTTAAAAAAAAAAAAAAGGCTATATTAGAAATTTAGAAATTAGATTTTGGCACTAATAAACCAAAAAGCTTTTTAAAAGCATGAAGAAAAAAAATCTGGCTGTCATAGTTTCTTTCTATACAATGCTCTAATCTTCAATTTTTTTATTGTTTTTTAATTTATTTAATCCTCAAAATTTCAAACTCTTGTCATTGGACTCATTTTGATTCTTGTATTAGGTATTTTATCCCATCCTTCTCTTCGATAAGTATATTCTTGTTTCTATTTTTAATAAAAATATTTTAGACATAAATTCAAATATGTAACAATTTATGAATGCCCTCTATTAGACAAATAATTCTGTTTTGCCATTTTCACTTTAGATCTCGTAATAAAAAGTACTGATAATGTGCTGCTATGTGCCAAGCACAGTAAGTACCATGTAAATATGTGCATAATCTCATGAAACAGATGTATTTTGATTATCACATCAGCCCTATGTGGTAGATACTGCCATCCTGATGTTCCATTTTTATAAAAGAAGAAATTGAAGCAGGAAGGTTCAGACACTTCACTAAGTCACACAGTTGATAACTGGCAGGTTATTTGGATTTGAACTCAAAAAAATCTACCACCAGGGCCTCCCTGGTGGCACAGGCAGTTGGGCGCCGTGCCATGAAGCTGTCCGCAGCCTCTGCAGCATGGGTTCAGTCCTGGCCAGGGAGAATCCCACAAGGCAAAGCAGATCTCTCCTGTGTCGCCCACTGCTCCCCTCAGCAGTGTATTTCGTCAGTCTGCCTGTTCTGTTCCCCACTGTCTCTAGTGAATCCTCTCACCCTCCTGCACATCTGGCCTGTACCCCAGTTCTTGTATAAATAAATAAACCTTTAAAAAAAAATCTACCACCAGAGCCCATGATTTTAACCTTTGTAATATACTACCTGTGCTGATCACAGAGGTTATAGAATAGATGGATGAAAGCCTAGACATATATGGTCAACTAATCTATGGTCAACTAATCCTTTGCCAAAAGAGAAAAGAATACATTCTGGAACAAAGAATATCTCTTCAATAAATGGTGCTGGAGGGATGCTATGGTGGTAGAACTATGGGGACTACACCTGAGAGGAGAAATCAGATATTGTCCAAAAATAAACAGCAATGTAAGAAAAAAGGACTTCATCTACAAATAAACTAAAAACAAATAAATTAGAAAATAAAACTCTACAGATGTAACTAATACAGCTTCTTCCCATCCTTTTTCCTCCCTACACCCCTCCCCACAGTGACCTCTAATCTGCAGATATAGGTAATTATCATTCATGACTGCTCCCACCCCCTCCAACTGTATGTAGCTCTCAGATGATGATTGAGAGACTCATTTACCTAGTTTTTAGCATACAATCCTCACTGGTTTATATGAGACATATACACCCCGACTTGCCTTTTGTAAATGAATTTATATAGAACCTTTCTATTTCCATTCTCCATTTCATTCTCTTATTTCCACATTCTTTATCTCCATACTTAACTGGTCTAATCTCCATACTTAACTGGTCTAATAAGCTTTTTGTTTTTAAATTTCCATATATGTGTCTCCATATAACCATATATACATGCATATGAGCTATAATATACAAACAGCTCCCATCAATCAATGAGAAACCTGAGAAAAACTGGGCAGATGATATAAACAGGAATTCCAAGTGGAGAAACCCAAATGAAAGGTATATGAAGAGATACCCCAGTTCATTAACAATTAGAAAAACATATAGTGTACTGAAACACTGGACATCAGCGTTGCATAATTTGGAAACTGGATGATGCCAAAGGTAAGAGATGTGGGAAAAATAGAACCATATAGTAAGATGGTGGTGCCTTACTATATCAGTCTTATACAATTTCTTACTAATTTTACTCAACCCTGTTTTTATGACATCTCCATGTTGTTGTGTATATTTCATTGTTGCTTCTGCTGTGGCCAAGTGTTCCTTAGTACCTATCAACTGCATTTGTCTAATTGCCTCCTACTCCCTGTTACAACATAACTGCAATGACTATTTGTGTACATGTCCTGCTCTGAGTCTGTGAGGGAAATTTTCAGGAGTGTACTAATGCTTAATTTATCCAAATACTTACAATGAACTGTCTAGAGAAAACTGTACCTTTGACACTCCCCCAACAACACAGTATGGTTTCTATTTTTCCCATACCCCTGCTTTTGGTATTTTCTAGTTTCCAAATTGTGCAGTTCTGATACCCAGTATTTCAATACACCATACATTTTTTTAAGATTTATTTATTTATTTTTGTGTAGAAGAACTGGGGTGTAGGCCACAGATATAAGGGTGTGAGAGGGTTCACTGGAGACAGAGTCTGGAGCAGAACAGGCAAATTGACTGAAATATACTGCTGAGGGGAACAGAGGGCAAGACAGGAGAGGTCTGCTGCTCCATGTTGGGTTAGCTCCCTAGCTGGAGATTGAACTCAGGCCATAGCGGTGATAGCGCTAGGCCAACAGGGAGGCTTCCCGCCATGCATTTTTAAATTGCTGATGAGCCAGGGTATCTCTTCATATACCTTTCATTTGGATTTCTCCAAATGAAATTCTTATTTATGCCATCTGCCCAATTTTCTTCTAGTTTCTCATTGTTGATTCACAGGAGTTGCTAATACCTACAGACTAATAGTTTCTTGTCAGTTTCAGATATTGCAAATATATTCTCCCACTCCATTATATCTCTGTGCTGACCTTATCTATGGGTTCCTTCACTTAACAGAAATCTCTGGTTTTGATGTAATAAAAGCCAGTAATTTTTTTTTTTGGCCTTATGCTTTGATCTTTTGTGGTCTTGAGAAGTCACAGATATTTTATTTTTTTTTTCAAATGTGACTTTAGATCTTTAATCCATCTGAAGTCCACTTTCATAAGTAATATAAGGTAAGGAGGCAGTTTTATTTTTCTATGTATGGGACAAATTTTTTCCAATACCAGCTATTAAGCATTAATTGTTGGCACTAATTTTCTCATATATGAAGTTTATGTAAATAAGTGAGTCTACATTTGAACTCTATTCTGTCCAATTAGACTATCTTTTTTGAACAGCCTTTGTCTAAAATCAATTGAGCATAAATGTAAAAGTTCATTTCTGGTCTCTTAATTTTAGTACGTTAAAATTTAAAATTAGTGTATATCTTCCAATTTTATTTGTTATATAACAGAGCTAGCCCCTAACTTTTAAAGAACATTTTGATATGAAAAATTTTAATATATACAAAAGTAGAAGAAATAGTATAATGACCTTTCCTTACTCATCACCCAGTTTCTACAATCTTGTTCCAATCTTACTTTTCCATACCTTATCCTTCATGGGTTATGATTTTTGATACCTTTATTGAGATATAACTTATGAAAAAAATTAACCAGCTATAACTGCACAATTCAGTGACTTTTAGTTAATCTGAATATTCCATTATATAGATATACCATATTTGATTATCCATTGTCCAACTGATGGACATTAGAATTGCTTCCAGTTTGAACACTATAAATAATCTATGGATATTTGCATTTTTGTGTGTGTAGACACATGACTTTATTTCTTTTACATATATAGACAGGAGTGAAATTGCTGGATTATATATAAAACTTATATAATATTTTAATTACCACTTCACATTCCCATAAGCAATATATGAGAGTTTCAATTTATTCACCCCCTACTTATTATTCTCTGTATTTTTCTTTTAGCCATCCGGGTGGGTGCAGTGATATCTCATTATGGTTTAATTTGCATTTCCCTAATACTAACTTTGTTAGTCATGTTTCCATGTTTTTAAGATAGTCATATGCCTTTGTTACATTTTGTACATTTTTAATTTGGCTTTCTTATTGTTGAGTTAAATAGCTTCTTTATATATAAAGGATACAAGCCCTTTATCAGAAATGCAACTTGGATAAATAGTTTCTCTTACTCTGTGGCTTGAATTTTCATTTTCTCAATGGAGTCTTAAATATTTAATTCTGATGAAGTTCAATTTACCAATTTTTTTCTTTCATGGATTGTGCTGTTGAAATGCAGAGCATTGGTGTTCTCTGTTTATTCTGTGAAGATGTACGAGGGTTTATCCAGAGCCTGTGGCTGTCTCATATTCCAGAGCTCCCTGTGCAAATCCCTATCCCAGCCAGGACTATCACCTCAAACTAGCCGAGCCACTAGTTTTACCAGTTTGCTTGCCATTGAGATCACAACTATTACTTACATGATGCTAGGGATGTCTTTACTCATGTTTCATTCAAAATCAAGTGAAAACTTCTGGCAGTGAAGCTGTGGTTCTTCACAGCTTGAACAATCTCACAGACCTCTCACAAACTGAGGTGAAAGGCAGGGAAGAGGGAAGCAGTCTTGGGTAAGATCAACACTGTTTTTTACTCAGTTCAGTATTTCCTTAATAACCACCTCTAAACTGTACATATGCCTCTGGTCAATTTCCAGAGCCCTAAAATGGAGTTTTATAATTGATTTTGTGGAGAGGGCTGAGCTCTTCACCAACCGATGTTCCTATCAAGCTAGTCTTCCACCTTTACTTTTTTTTTTCTTCAAATTGACTTGTCTAATTTTGGACCTTTATTCTTCAGGTAAAACTTTGAGTCGGTCTGTTGCTTCCTCAAAACAAAATCTAGCAAGTTTTGTCACCAACGTGGGAGTATAGGAGACCCCAGCCTTTGTATCCCACAAAGATCAACAATTAGACAGTGATCACGACAAGAAGCTTTAGGGGCACTCTGGAGTCCATTTAAGAAACTTAAGCAACAAAATGGCCAACAGGCATATGAAAAAATGTTCAACATCACTTGTAATCAGGGAAATGCAAATCAAAACTACCATGAGATACCATCTTACACCAGTGAGAATGGCACATATTAAAAAACTAGCAACAACAAATGTTGGCGAAGGTGTGGAGAAAAAGGAACTCTCCTGCACTGTTGGTGGGAGTGCAAACTGGTCCAACCACTATGGAGAGCTGTGTGGAGATTTCTGGACCTACTAAACATAGAGCTTCCAGATGATCCAGCAATTCCACTCCTAGGTATTTACCCAAAGGACACAGAAACATCAATTCCAAAGAACACCTGCACCCCTATGTTTATAGCAGCACTGTTTACAATAGCTAAGCTTTGGAAACAGCCCAAATGCCCAAAAATAGATGACTGGATCAAGAAGATGTGGTACATATATACCATGGAATATTACTCAGATTTCAAAAAAGATAAACACATGTAATTTGCAGCAACATGGATGGCGCTGGAAGGGATCATGCTCAGAGAAATAAGCCAGAAAGAAAAAGAAAAATACCGGATGGTCTCACTCATAGCAGGAATCTAGAAAACTTAAATAAGGGACCAGGAAAATGAATAACTATAAGAAAGTGAAAATCAAAATCAAACAAAAAACT
>NW_023605070.1:0-28541 GCF_014898055.3 Talpa occidentalis
TCAGCCATGAGCCCCAAGAGAATGGAGAAGTGAATTAACCTTCGTGAATTTCCGCAACCAGAACAGTGCTAGACATCTGACCACGCCCGACAAATGCAGGCTGGCATATCATTTCCCATGTAGGGATGCTCACCAAGGTGAACATATTATCCATTTGAGGTGTCAGAAGGTTCAATGACTCCATCAGCCTAATGGCACCAACGATACGTTTATCAAAGCTATTCACTTTAACATATGTTGACTAGAGAAAAACAAAACCAAGGAACAGACAAAAACTAAGCCAAACAACTCTAGGAAGTTTTCTATAAAGTGGGACTATCATTGGGACTATCAGGTGGGGTGGGGTGGTGGACAGCAAAGGAGGATGGGGTCCAATGGGTAGAGTGGAGGATTGTGGGTACCTTGCTGGTAGGTGTGTTTCAAAACAGTGTTTATGATACAATGTTTATGATTCAATGTTACCTCAATTAAAAAAATAGCAAACAAATATAACATTTTGTTGCATGTGAACTATACCTCAATATAGCTGTTTTGAAAAATGAATGCATAGATACTTGCCCTGTGTGTGTCCTCACTAAAGTTAGAGATACTACACTGACTCTCAGACTCTAGAGGGGCGGTAGAAGTGTTGTGGTGAGGTGTGTCTTTGTACCATTGAATTTGAAAGTTAGACACATTATCAGACACACATGAAAACATTTGAATGTTTTCAAAAACATCTGATCTGCTGAAGGAGTGCCAAAGGAAGCTAGTGTAACAGTCACTAAACACCTCATATCAGGCTCCTTCTGTGCTCTTCTCTCTGTTGTTGTTGACATCTGGGGACACCCAGGCTTCTGTGTGGATGTTCTGTCCATCATACTTCTTAGACCACGTGCTGGAACCAAGGTCTTGGTTGTCAGAGTTGGCCACAGAGGTTGGCACCCACCATGTAGTAAATCTTGTCTCACCCACAATCATGTGAGGCACCCCAAAATGCTACGGGAATTTTTGATGCTTTGCTTCTTTCCCAAATACGAACATTTGATTGTATTTTGGAAGAGCAAATAAGAAAAAGTAAGCTTCCATTTCTTTCCCTTCCAACCATCCTAAAGAGTGTGGCAAGGCAAATCTTCCCAATCTCTCTGCCTAATCACCTTTTGCTGGGTCACCATAACCTATAGGACAAAATCCAAACTCTTGGCCTAATGTCCACTGCTCTCCTATGAGCCTCAATAATCGGTCTTTACTTCATATTAACACATTTCACAAACTTTTGGAACTACCCAAACTGCTCTATTAGTTACTCCCCAAGTATTTCCAGATCCTCTGGTTTTTGTTCATACCATTTCTCAGGATTTAGAAAACAAAGCTCTCCAGTCAGCATTTCTCAGTCCTACTTCTTTTGATGTCCCATAAATGACCTGCTCTTGACAGCAACTCCTATATTATTGTCAGTTCCTGCCCATTGCCTTTGCATTTGCTTGACAATTCAATCATCCTGGCTCTTTCTCCAGATCAATTCCTCCTAAGACATTAGCCTTCCACACAGTGACCCTGTTTCATAGGCTCCCAATGTACTCACATCACCATTTGAAGTTATCTTGATTTTATATGGTCTATTTGTGTATTATTTGCCTTGTCTTACTTAAATGTAGGCTCCATTGTATCCAGAACTCCCTCTGTCTTGTTAGTGGCTATACTCCTAACAATTAGGACAGAACAAACATAATAGAGTTCCAATCAATATGAATGCAATGAACTAACATGAGAATTAGTAGTAATGGTTATCTGGGCCATGGTACACCTGATACACTTCCTTTCCCAGACCATGCCATGCAGAGCTGACAACCAACCCTTATTCTACTTCTGCTTGCCGTCAGGACTAACATCTGTCCCTCGTCAACTCAGGGGAGCCTTTTTTCACCACTTGGAAGGTATTTTCAGACATGGAGTCTTGGATGTTGAAACACTAGTGAGCACCAAGTACTCAGGAAATGGAAATGGGACCTAATTCCTGTGGTCTAGGAGGCCAAGCATCCTCATTTATAAGCTAAAGAACACCCTCCATCTTTGCCCAGACTTAGGATGGATAATTTTGAAAAAAAAAAAAAAACAAAACAAAACAAAACTGTGATGCTTGCAATAATATTAACTGATGAAACTTTATACATTAATCTCCAAAATAAATCATAATGAAGGACAGAGATTGGAAAAAACTATGATGAATGGGTGAAACCCACTAGTCATCTGCTTTCTTATGACTTGGAAGCTAACAGTGTTTTTTATATTTTTAAATGGTTACACTTTAAATGGCCATATAAATGCCTAGCTAATATTCTTGAATTTTCCCTCTGGGCTTAGAAGCCTAAAATATTTACTCTCATGTTCTTTAGTGAAACTTTGCCAGTCCCTGACATAGAGCAAACTTCTAAAATGAAAATGTGATAACTTGCTTTCACCAGTAGAGAGACTCTGGGGGCTACAGGGAAGGGTCTGGTCAAGGAGTAGGCTACCCACCATAGGACATGTTGTTGGCCAAAGTCAGAAAACAAGCTTACCAGTTATAACACCAGGTAATATTCCATAATTCCATAATATTCCATAATTTTAAGCATGATGTCAATATAATCCTTTTCATGTGTGACACATATTTCTTCTTGGTTATATAGGCAATCCTCAGGTGAGGACAAGAGGCCAAACATTTCCTTCTAGCCCAAGCACCATGCAGAGTGGATGGACTCAAGCATGTCCACTTGGGGGCTCCATAGAACGTCTGTATCATATGCACTTTAAAAAAGCTAAAACCAAACAATAAAACCATAGCATGTTAATTGCAAATTGAACCAATTATAACATGCGCATGCATTGTCTGTCCAAATTTGCAAATTTTGCAACTATGATAATAAAAATGATCTGGCAACTTTGTTATTGAGAGAACATGGAACCTTGGGTGATATTTTCTGGCACGAGAAGGCAATCGGGGGTTGTCCCCATGCAGACGAGGGGACATAGAGGGCTGATGACTGCTTGGCTTTGAGAAATAGGACAGAATTGGATATTTTGGGGTTACCACCTCACTACCTCTTTCACCAGCACAGGGCATTTCACACTAGGACTAGAGATCAGAAGAAAACATTCTGTCTGGCCCTAATTTCACTCGAAGTAACATGCAAGTGATATCCTTTTGATAATAAAGCTATTCATGTCACTGGAAACAAGGAAACATTTTGTAATGATTATAATGTTATTGTTTAACAGATCTTTATCATTTTTTATGGCCTTTAACTTGTATATCTCATTTTATCCCCTAAAACATACATGGGCTAATATTTGATGGAAATTAATGACTCAAAATTCAATGACCAACTTTCATAATACCAGCACGACTTGACTGCCTTTTAGTTTACTTTAAATGTCAGTTTGCCCTCCTTTCAACAGCACAGTCTTTCTGGAATATATGAAGCATAACCCCATGATGTAAACAGATATATCTGAGCTATTTGAGCCATCAATCATTCAGTACCTAAGTTTGTAAAAACCTTTTCCTGATGCACCTGGTTCTGAGAAGTCACCCAGGAGCTAAGGTGGGGTCTCCTCATTGGGGTCCACGTGCATTTCTCTGAAATAAAAACAAATACAGCAAACTCCATTGAAACTACATCCTGCTATTAAAAGTGCGTATGTTCTGTCATGGTCTTGTATTTCTCCTCCCCAGTTTCAGCAAATGTTACCAGTTTCAGGGCTTTTAGAATTATTACCAGATAATAATTTCCCCAAGCCCCTCTGGATTTAGAAAACAATGCTTGAGGTAAACCATTTCTGATCTCCTGCTAATCCAAGATAATTGCTTTTGGGTTTCACGGGGAATCTGAAATTCTCAATGCTGGATTCACTGAATGGATCTATTGGAAAGGTGCTTTGGGGGGATATTTTGCCTCTACTAGTGAAAATGTTTTTAGCAGAGCTTCTATCACAGAAGAATCCTTTATTTCTGTGATTACCAAGTGCCAATTACCTGGAAAGATCAGATATCCCTATTAAGGGACTCTAAGACAGTCTCTCACAAATCCCCACCTTCCTTCATTCTCCGCCCCATCTTCCTCTCCCTTTTCCCTTACCTCCCTTCCTTTTTCCCTCCCTCTCTCCCTTCCTTCCTGCTTTCCTTCTATCCTTCTTCCCATCTCTTCTTCATTTATATGTACATTTATACATGCATATATGTGTATATACATGTGTACATATATGTATATGTGTGCATATGTGTGTATGTATATGTATATGCATGTATTATATATACATACAAAGAACTTTTTCAGTTCTTTAACAAACTTCTGGGAAACCTCTAGACAATGACTGGCAGGGCTAACTACCTCCTGGTTGGAAGACTTTGAGTAGGTTTGAGTGGCAAAGCCTTATTTTTAGACTTGACTTCTAAGTTTGTAGGAGAGAAATCTGGAGATGTTGGTCCCAATGAAATTGTGGGACCTTGAATGAATCCCCAGAGTTTATGCTATTTTGTTTGAATTCTCTAACTTCACATTTGATCATCAATTCTAAAAATTTACATGAAACTTAAGCTCCATAGCTTTAAACCAAGAACACTGGGGATCAGGACTTGCTGACCAGTTGACCAGAATCTAAAATAGAAAACTCTGTGTGGACAACACGGCATCTCTGAGGGGCCACATGATCTTTTTAAAAGAGTAAAGCCAGAGGTCCGGTGCTCTCCTGGCATAGATGGTTTTACCCTCAGGAAGGCTTTACACACAACCATTTTGTAGGAAAATCAAATACAATTACTCAGCAACCAGGTTGGGTAAGTTCACCCTGTAGGTTTCATATTCCTGGATAAATTCAGATTCATAGTACCCTCTTTCTTTTAAATCTCGGGGTATTTCCACATTTTTGGATCTATTCATATCTGTCTGTTTGGTCCATAGACTATGCGAAGGTTCAGTGTCTCTTTGTCCCCAGGATGGCTATAAATTAACCTGGAATTGGATTCGGGTCTTTGAATGTCTCTTCACAGTAAAATTTCTTACTAAGATGGCTGAATTCCCTTTATCACCCAGTGGGTTAGATACAAGTCAATGTAGAAAATTAGTTTTGAGGAATAACAACTGAAACTGAGAATGTCTTCTGTGATGTTGCTTCTTTAATCCTCCCGGGGAATTTGTAAGGTGGGAACAATTATTGGTGCCCACTTTACAGAGAAGGACTAAATCTTGGAGAGGCTAGGTAAATTTCCCAGACTCACAGAGTTGGGAAGTCATAGATTAGTATCTGCAATAAGGTCTGTCTCATGATCTGTTAAGTAATGGACACCCATTTTGTAATAAATACCTAGAAAGGAAGGGTAACCAGCGCTTCCCAGGGTTTACTACATGTTAGGTACGGTCACTGTTGAGTGCACAGAAATACCCTGAAGAAAACCTTTAAATCTAGAAAGGCTATATTTATTATACCCACTGCAGTCAGGGAGCATGGCAGCTGACATTAGTGTCTCAGAAGGAAGACTCAGTGTTCAAAAATCAAAATACATCTGAATAAACTTAAAGGTCAAGTTGGCTTTATTAAACACTTATGAATTGAGCAGCATAAGTGTTGACAAGCAGAAAGGCACTCAGAAGAGCTGTATAAAGTGGAAGAATTTTATTGACCGAAGGGGAAGAGATAGGGAAGAAGGAATTTTTTCAGGCAGGAACACCTTCCTTTAGAGGATGGCATGGTCTATTGGGAAGATTCCCTCATCAGTGTTGATCAGGTAATTCCACATTACCTAGTGAGAGCTTACATTGCAACCTGGAAATGCAAGTAGCTTGGGTAATAAATCTTTGTTTCATGATGCAGACCTTAGCATCTTGGGGCCTAAGGGATTTTTAAGGCATGTCTTGCAAGGTGGGGAGTAGTAGGGTCATAGGGATTGAGCAGATTTTTATCTTCTCAGCCATTGGGTGGTGGACACAGTAAGAAGGGCAGGGAATGAACCTTGATGAATGAGTATCAGTTCTGATAAATCAGCTATTTAGTTGATTCAGAGTCTTATTTTCCAGAACAGAAATTTCTGCTACCTGAAGCATGCAGTTGAGTTATTTTTTTTTTCCTGTTCTCAATGCTGTTTAACAAGGCAAGTTGGTTTCAGATCTCAAGCAGTAAGAACAGAATGGTGACTACAAACCAAAATATTCTTTCTCTCAAGGAGCTGTGTCCTCCCTGAGGTAACCACTGTCCTCTGGGACAGCTGAGACAACAATGATCCATGGAGGTGATGAATGATATTCCAGTTCACGGGTGGGTGAAAGCCATTTGGACATTTTGAGCTTCCAACTTCTGGAAATAGAAACTGAGTTGGGAAAATGCTTCCATTTCAGACAACTGATATACTCAGAGAAGAGTTAGCAGAGAAGAGAAATGCCCCCTGGGGGGAATTTACTCAGAGATATCCAAAAAAATACTTTACCATGTTATAACCTGATGATATAGCATTTGACTATTCTCTTTATTTAAAGTCATGAGAGATAATCTGTTAAATTATCTATAAAATATTCTGGGGATGGGGAGCTAAGTAGGATCTATTGAACAATAAAGAACATTTGTCAAATTATATCAGATTAGAAGTCACGTGTCCATTAACAACAACTCAGCAACTAAAATTGTTTATGGTAGCAAATATTACAGAATGGAGCTGGAAGTTGAGGTGTTAATAAAAATAATGAGAAATAAGTGAAAAAAAATGCAATTGAGAATGGAGTGATAAGATTTGTGGTATGTTTTGTTAATAGAAACTTATTTTTATCCCTCAAAATGGTGTCATTTCTACTGTTTTGTTTTTTTCCCCCTATATTTTGGCTTTAAACCTTTTTCTTTTTTCTTTTTTTTTCCAGTCTTTAAGGCAGCAAAATAGTTGAATATGCATAGCCTGAAATGGTCTTGGTCACCAGAGGGCGTGTTAGACCAGCAAATTGACGTAATACTGGTGGCCAATTGAGTAGAGCAATGCACAACTAGGGAGGTAGTAAGGGATGGGTCTACCTTTCCAGATGAATGGAGAGTTAAATATGAATGGAGGCGAGCTTGATTAGATGCAGAGCAAATAATGATAAAGGGAACTCTGAGATCCTTTCTGTTCAGTTCCATCCTGGCATCTGGTTGCTTTCTCTCTTCTGTACAGTTTTATGGCAGAGGCTGAGTAGCAGAACATTCCCCTGAAATTTAGAAGGGAGTCCTGGCTCTCCTCCTTCCACTACCAAAAGGGGGCGATGATTTAAAAGGAATAGCCAGGAGCTTTGTGCTCAAGGCTTGCTGCTGTCCACTATTCCCAGGATGCAGTAGTCTCTTCGGGGTGACTGAAGGAAGCCTGAGGTAGGAGGAGAAGATAGAAAAGTACTTGGTTTAGATGTTTCTTTTCTGAGTTCAGTCTGGAGACAATCTTAGATTAGAGAAATAGCTGCCTGAGAAAAACATCATTGCCCTATGTGACAGGGAGCAGCATCTAGGAGCTCTTGATTTCAGTATGGCAGGATAAGTATTATAAGACCCAGACTGGGCACTGCAGGGTGGGAGTCATCCCTCCTAGTTATTTGGGTGCCTCTGCAAGTCACACTTGAGGTGAGCCAGCTGCTCCCTGTTGTACTCTGCCAAGAGGGGCCACAAGAAAAGGCCCAGAACCTTCACCTACCAGCTGCACATTTTCCTTCAGAAGCAAATGAATCCATCTGCCATTTTTGATCACCCCAGCTACAGCTCTGTAACCCCCAGAGCTGCCAGCCAAGTGCTTACCCTTCTCTTGACTCCAGAGCTTCTCCTTCCAGCTCCAGCTTTGTCCTGTTGAGCCCCAGTCTGAGGAGGGGGGCAGCTGCTTGCTGCTGTTGCAGCCTTGGTGACACCTTAGAGTCCCCCTTTTGCCACTTCAATTCTTTAGTCATAGTAAAAATTCTTTATATAAAATTCTCTGTGTTGCAATACAAGTCACTTTCTCTGACCTGTTATAATGGGCAGCCTGACATGTCACCAGTATTTCAGACAATTTGGGCTTCCAGTGTGAATTGGAGGGAATGTAAAATAGGGCATGTCAGGACTAAACTTGGGGTGTTGGGGCTCTGATAGAGTGAGCCCTGACTCTAGAGGAAACAGGCAAAAACTTGAGAACAAGAGTCAACTTCAGCAGTTCCAACCTGGCCACCAGGAGCAACAGGGCCAGGTGGAGGAAGCTGATGCTCAAAGGCACAGCCTTCCCTTTCCAGGGCTTCTTCCTCAATATTAGCTAGTTCTCTTCCCCTTAGAAAAGGATCTCTAGGTTACATCCACACCAAATATCAACACTAATAAAACTTTCATATATCATAGAAAATTTGTATTTTAAAAATAATATACCTGAGGGAAGAAATCAAATACTGCACAAAAATTAATAACAATTAAAGAAATCAATTTATCTTTAAAAAATAACATACTTGAAAAAATAAGAAAACAAAAATAACCTCCATTACTAGAACCAAACACTGACACCAAATACTAGGGACGATGTACAACAGCAGGAAGTCTCCTCAATTGCTAATGGGAACACAGAACAGTACAATTGTCTGGGGAGGGAGTTTGGTGGTTTCTTATGAAACTAAACTTACTTTCACGACATGATCCAAATATATGCTCCTTGGTATTTACCCAAACAAGTTGAAAACTTAATAACCATATAAAAATCCACACATGAACAATTAAAGAGCAGATTTATTCATGATTACCAAATTTGGAAGCAACCAAGCTGTCTGTACTTCAGAGAGTGAATGCATAGATTGACTGTGGTATAACCAGGCAATTGAATATCATTCAATCATTGAAAGAAATGAACTATTAAGCCACAAATAGACATGGAGGATACTTGAATTCCTCCTACTAAATAAAAGACATCAATCTGAAAAGATTCCATGTATAATGCACAATTCCAACTACGTAACATGTTAGAAAAGGTAAAACTATGGAGAAATTAAAAAAAAAAAGACCCATGGTTGGAGGAGTGGGAGGAAGAGATGAAGAACTAGAGCACAGGGAAATTTTAGGGCAGTGAAATGGAGTCTGTCGACTGTAACAATGGAAAGAAGCCATTATATTTTTGTCCAAACCTATAGAATGTACAACACAAAAAGTGCACCTCAGTGTAAAGTATGAACTTTGGTCACACATAACATACCCATTCTGGCTCCTCAATTAAACGAATGTATCACACCTATACAACATGTTGATAAGAAAGAAATTGTGGGGTGAGGAAGAAGAGAGAAATAAGAAGCTCTGTATTATCTACTCAGTTTTCTTCCACTTAAAACTGCTCCAAAAAAATTCAGTCAATGAATGTTTTTAAAAGTCAAAAATCAGCAAGAAGTCTTGGCAGTGCTACTCAGTGGCTAGTTCAGGACCGGCAATCTGGGTTCAGTTCTCAGGGTGTTAGTGCACTTATTACCTGAGGCCTTTACAAAGTTATGGTCACTTTCTGGACCTCCTTCCTCTCCACCATATCCAGCACTCCAGAGCTCCCTGTTTTGGGCCACTGAGGAAAATCCTGGACTTTAGCCACCTGACAGGGAGCTAAGCTGCAACTGCCTGTGCATCCAAGGCCAAGTGGAAGAAGGAGGGAGATTAAGATGATGTTATGTTTGTCCTCAGCTCAGCAGTGTTGCACATTGTGTGTTTCCTCTGTGATTTGCTCTCATGTTTTCAGATTTTATGACCATAATTAGTGGGAGACACAAAGGAGAATATATTCTCCATCTGACCTGGGTTGAGAACCATTTGTTATTTCTTTAGATTAGTGTTCAAAGCCAAAAGTGTAAGTACTCTATCAAAATAAACTGCTCTACACTTCTCAAAAATGTCAAAGTCAAGATATACCAAAGTGGGGAGAGAAGATCTACACAAAAACTAAAGAAGACTGAAGGTTTAGAATATAGTTTAAAGGACTTCATTGGGAAAACTGACACAATTTAAAATATAAATTGAGACATACTTTGTGCATTGAATGGTAGAATTTATCAATGTTAGTTTGCTGATTTTGGTAACTGTATTATGATTATAGATGGTGTAGTCTTATCTTAGTAAATATGCACCCAAGTATTTAGAGGGCAGAGGGCATTCTTGCTTGCAAATGATTCAAATATGCACCCAAGCTCTCACACACTCACAACTTTTCACACGAAACACACAGATCCACACACATGCTCACATACTCTTGATCACTTGTGCACACTGTTATATATGCTCTCATACATGCACACTGTGTGCAGGCTGACAGGTGTAAAGGGAACTACTGGTGGGACGATAAGGAGCTCTGGGTTCCTGTCCTGTTTCCGCTGTCCCTGCACTATGACTAGTCACCTGACCTTGAGGTACCTCATTTTCCTCCTGAAAAGAATGTTGGAGTGAAGAAGTGATGTCTGAGATCTCCTCTGCCTCAGCTAAACAAAGTCTACTGAGGTGTCATCAGGCATCTCTCCTGTGGGTTTCAATAGCCTAAGACCAGAGATGGTAAAAGAGTATTTTCCTTGGAAAGAGTCCCAGCTGCTCTGTTAACACAGAGAGCACAGAAAAGGCAGAGGTGACTCACCACACTGTGGTCTGGAGCTCTGGTTTCTCCATCGCTTCCTCCATCACACCTGGGGGGTAAAGAACTGGTTGGGTGTGATTTGAGAAGTTGAGTTGTTCTATTGTTTTCTATTTGTTAAAGGCAGAGGTAAAGTTAAGCCATCTGAAATTTCAAAACCCACATTTTAAAGAAATGATATATTTTTTAAAATCCATTCATGAACACTAATATCAAAGTCTAGGAAATTAGTATTTAAGAATTTGAAACTTTAGAAATACACTCTATTCTGGGAAGTTCTTTTTTTAATCTCATCAAAGAAAACATCAGTATAACGCTTATCAGTGCAGGCTGTATATCAGGACTATGATAAATACTATACATGGATTCACTTGCTTGTTCCTCAGAACTATGATTATTATTAGGCCCTTTCAAGACAAGCTTACTGAAAATAAGAAGGGCTAAATAATTTTATAGAACATGGCAGGGCTGATATTTGAAGCTGACTTAGCCTCAGTCTAAACCTCAGTGTTTAAAACCAAGGGTGAAAGTGAAACAAAAGAGATGTGTAGGCCAGGACCAGGCAAGCAAGAGCACCCAGGCAGGGTCACCTGATCCCTGTCCATCCTTCAGAGGGGTGCCCCCTCCAATGAGAGAAGTGAGAAAAGGAAGAGATTACAGCCTTCATTCAAATTATAGCTTTCAGTCCCTCTACTGCTCTGAAGCTCAGCTTTTTTTTTTTTCCTATAAAATGATATGATAATAGAACCCATCTTATAGACATCTAAGACATCTGGCACAGTACCTTGATGTATCAGTCAGGGTTTTTCAAAGAAACAGAACCAAAAGATGGATGGATGGATGGATGGATGGATGGATAGATAGGCAGACAGACATAGATAGATAGATAGATAGATAGATAGATAGATAGATAGATAGATAGATAGATAGATAGATAGAAGATATTTCTTATAGGAATTGCCTCCTCACATGTTTGCCATCTGCAAACTGGAGAGGCAGGAAAGGCAGTGGTATAATTCAATTCAAGTTCAAAACCTGAGAATCAGGGGAGATGCTAGTGTAATTTTCAGGCCAAGTTCAAAGGCCTGGAACCTAAGGATTTCTGGAATATGTTCTAGACTACAACAACATGCGAACCAGGAGCTTCCTTGTTCCAGAGCAGGAGAAGGTGGATGTCCCAGTTTAGAAGAGAGTGAATTTATTCTTCCTTCAGCTTTTTGTTTGTTCCATGTGGGTCCCTAGTGGACTGGAGGATGCCATACACATTCATAAGGGCAGTTCTCTTTACTCAGTCTTCTAAATCAAGAGTTAATCTCCTCCAGAAATAGCCAAATTGACACACCCCAAATAATGTTTTACCAGCTATCTGGGCATTCCACAGGGCCGTCAAGTTGACACAAAATTTAACCACTTTATAATTAAATTAGCCCTTCATGAACACTTCATCCTTGGGAATGAACTTGAGTTCTTGAAGGTCACACTTTGAGAAGACACTCAGGTTTAACACTGCACTCACAAACAAAATCAAACACATACAGTCCACTGAACAAATTTCCTGCCTCAGTTCAGGGAATAATTTTAATAAAGATGCTCGGTCATCAGGACAAGGTCTGTCCTTCAGTTCTTAGAGGGCCTCAGCAAGGCAACCTCATGTAATCCTATGACCCAGTGTCTCATAGAAATACAGTATGAGCCACAAGGACAGTGTGAAACTTTTCATCAGCCGTATGAAAAAAAGGGAACAGAAACATATCTAACCACTCTGGTATGGTCCAACAAAAAGTCAGATGTCACCAATGGGGCATAAAATGTTGTCTCTCCTCACTTAGAGATCTTTTTAATCATCCGGCTTTTTCTAATTGAACTTAACACTGTGTTCTAAGATCATATATTAAAAAAAAAGGAAGGAAACCCCTCACACCCACTCTGGTACACCTTGGTGTTTGCCATTATTAGAACAGCAAACTGAATGTTTTGATTCAGAGGGTTTGTGGTTTACCAACCTGGTGCAGTAAGTTCCTCTTGCTACCCCAGTGACTCACGATACACATCAAAATCTTAAATAGTTTATTTACCTTTGAACAGTTTTTGCTTCTTGTCCTTTCTCTTCAGACAGATAGTCTAGGATTCTTTCTTTATCTACAAAAGCAAATGCAAAACAAAAAACAAAGTTTTTAGGAATAAGGAAAATGTAAGACTTTGAATTTCGTGGGAGAAAAAGCCTGGGTAGAGAGTCTTATATGAAACAAAAAATCATTTTCAACTTACGGCCCTGTATAATGACCCTTTTCACTGCAAAAGTGTCCTGGATTAGATACGAAATGAACACTTGGGGGTCTGGCAGAGACAGGAAGAGTAGGGACTTCATGTAGAACTTTAACCTCCACATGGGGAATGAAGGCTTATTTACCCTTCCTAATTTCCATGTCCTTTAAAACTTTTCTCCTGGAAGTATAGTCCTGAGCCAACAGAACCACATTGCATGACAGCTTGTCAAGAAACAGAATCCTCACCTCATATCAGGCTCCTCACCTCAAACCTAAAGTTGCAATTTAACAGGACTCCAGGTGATCCCTGTGCACTTTAATTTGATAATATTACCTTGCAGAACCTTGCCTAACCACTGTGCTTCATAAACGTCAATATTTTTTAAATGGTTCACTGAAAGTTATGCAATAAATTTTCTGAAGTCTTGGAAGATTGCTTTTTTAAAATAATTTATTCTATTAATTGTATTAAACAAAAATGAATTAGAAGGTTTCAGAGTTGAAGAAACCTTCCCTCTATCTCAGTGTGAATTCTCTTAAGTGGTCCCACCTGGAAGGTTCTATTGTATGCTGGAGAGCTCTACCTCCAAGAGAGAGGTTTTCAAAAGTGCTTCCTTAGGGCAAGTTGGAGCTTGCTTCCCTGGAACTCTCATTTACCAGCCCATTGTTTAACTTACAGAACCACTCAGTAAAGATTATGTCCATTTCCCTGTGAAGAATTTTTAGAACATTAAGACAGCCCCCATCTTTGAACCTATATCCGGCTTCCTTTATGAATAACTCTGTGCATTCAGAATCCCTCCCTAAAGGTATATATCTCTCAGTGCCCTGGACCCACACCTCTGTAGACAGGGCCAGGTGAAGTCACATAGAAGAATGGAATATGGGTTCCATAATGTTTCCTGATGCACTAGTGCATGATTATATGAAGGTTGTCTACTGGTTTCCTAGGTAGTCCAGTGGACAGCTATGGAACTGCTCATTATTGGTGTCTCTTGCCAGTAGGACCTTGAAGATGGGCATCAATGTGACCGGTAGGTCTAAAAACAAGGGTTCAAATTTCTATCTACAGCTATGATAAAACTACATGAAATAACATTCATGCTAGTGATACCAACAACAGCAGAAAATGCACAGATCATAGGCATTGACCTCCAAAAAGACACAATCTATCTGGGAAATAAACCCCGAGGTCTGTATATCATTTAAACTTATTTGGTGCTCTTGGCAATAAGAACCGAAAAAGTAAGTCTAAATGATCTCCAGGTATCCAATTTTAAGTGTTTAACCAATAATCTAATAATAATAACCACTACTACTGTTATAGAGCAACCCCGATATTAAACGGGTTCCTGGCTGTGGTCCTCACCCGCACGCTTAAAAGGGACTTATGAATACTCAACTACAGACACACACAAAAGGGTTAATAAAAGGTTTATTTACAAGAGAAAAGGAAATAAGGAAAATGTACAACTCAGGGAGAAAATAGGGAAATAAAGTCTTTAATGCGTCCTACCCGATCCGACGACCTGGAAACCCAAAGTCACTCTCCGAGCTGGCCGGACGCTGCGAGCTGGTGGAGAGCCAAAATGGGGGATCCCCAAAGCCCACATGTCTGCCTTTTGTATCCACCTGGATGCTTAACCCCACCCTCAGGTCCCAGCCACCTTCCCTCTGGTGGTGATGGGATTTGGAGTTCCCAGTGTCTTTGGCTTTGACCTGGGGTGGGGGTGGAGTCCACAAAGCCTATATGGAATTTGCTTTGGGACATCCTTTTCCCCCTAACACTACTTGTGATGATTCCTCTATTCTTCATTCATTCCATGGCTAGTACATGGCAGGTCTGGGCTGGGAACCTTGAGCTGTCTGCTTCCCAAGTCTGCCTTCTGAACCATAGGACAATACTGCACTTAGTCAACTCGATTTTACCCTATGCTCAAGCTTATCTGGAGGAAAAGAAGTGAAGAAAGAAGTAGGAACAAAAATATATGACTAATTTCTGCCTACCCCATCAGAGTAGGGAGGACCCAGGATTTCAAATACGGTTGATAATGATTTATTGTTATATTTTAGATTCAAATTCTTCTACAGCACCATAAAAACTCATATTGTTAGTTATAATGTTGAGTCATCTTGAAGAGGTCAAGTTGTTCAGTATGATCTAATTGAGATGGCTGAAAAATGTGTCAATTTTTTTAGAAATGTTTGTTAGAATGTCTAAAATAAGTTATTCTTTATTATTCCATGTCATATACTATGAATGGAGTCCTTTGTAGACAGTAGGTTGCAAGGTTGACTTGACTTTAAATTCTGGCTCTGCCACTTAGTAAACTGCCACTTTGGCAGTTTACAAAACTTCAACAAATAACCCAACCTCTCTGCACAATTCTGTCATCTGTCTATACAGTGGGCTTCATAATACCAACTGCAGAGTGCTGGTGAAGTGTTGAAGAGTAAACCACGTTTACAGCATGTGAAGCAGCCAGCCATACATCTGGCATAAAACAAGAAAGGAAATTAAATTTGCAAGATAAAAAATAAAAGATGATATTATATGCATTAGATTACAATTTAATAAATTTTAAAAAACAAAATAAATGATTATCAGCCTGGAAAAGATATTCCAAGACATATATATGTACAAAAATATATTTTTTTTTATTTTTCAGCCTTTGATTGAATCTGGCCAGTGTGGAGCTGGAGTTGGAACTACAAGTCCCATGTCCCTTCTTTCACAGCAATTCAATGAGGAGATGAATTTGAAGTCTGGGGCAGGATGTAATCATTAGGGAGAGGCAGGTGCTCTGTGTTTAGACTATCAAGGTCCAAAGCTCTAAGTTGAATCAGAAAGAAAAGCTAGAAAGAATGGTAAACAGTGTATTGAACTTGGAGTGAGAAGGAAAGCAGGTTTTGATAGGTAATGGGAAGTTGGCTTTTATGCTCTACAACAGGGGTCAGCAAATATTTTCTGTAAAATGTCAGATAGTAAATATTTTAGGTTTTGTGAGCCACACAATGTCTATCCTAACTACTCAACTCTGCTATTGTAGTAAGAAAGCAGTGATAGGCAATCTGTAATTGAATGGGCATGACTGTGTTCCAATAAAACTTTACAAAACCAGTGATAGGCAGGATTTCACAGGGGACATGTTTTTTCTGATGCCCAATGTAACCTGAAATCTATCTTTTTTTTTTTTTTTCTTTTTTTTAATAAATTTTATTGTTATATTCCCATACAATTGCAGCCCCCCATTCTGACCCCAATCCCTCCCCTCCCACCCCCGCCCCCCTAAAAGTGTCTCTGGTTCATAGTTTTTTGTTGATTTTGATTTTCACTTTCTTATAGTTATTCATTTTCCTGGTCCCTTATTTAAGTTTTCTAGATTCCTGCTATGAGTGAGACCATCCGGTATTTTTCTTTTCTTTTTGGCTTATTTCGCTGAGCATGATCCCTTCCAGCGCAGCCATCCATTTGCTGCAAATTGCATGTGTTTATCTTTTTTGAATGCTGAGTAATATTCCATGGTATATATGTACCACATCTTCTTGATCCAGTCATCTACTTTTGGGCATTTGGGTTGTTTCCAAAGCTTAGCTATTGTAAACAGTGCTGCTATAAACATAGGGGTGCAGGTGTTCTTTGGAATTGATGTTTCTGTGTCCTTTGGGTAAATACCTAGGAGTGGAATTGCTGGATCATATGGAAGCTCTATGTTTAGTAGGTCCAGAAATCTCCATACAGCTTTCCACAGTGGTTGGACCAGTTTGCACTCCCACCAACAGTGCAGAAGAGTTCCTTTTTCTCCACACCCTCGCCAACATTTGTTGTTGCTAGTTTTTTTAATATGTGCCATTCTCACTGGTGTAAGATGGTATCTCATGGTAGTTTTGATTTGCATTTCCCTGATGACAAGTGATGTTGAACATTTTTTCATATGCCTGTTGGCCATTTGCATTTCCTCTTCAGAGAAGTTTCTTTTAAGCTCTTCTGCCCATTTTTTGACTGGATTATTTTCTTTGTTGTTGTTGAGTCTCATCAGCTCTTTGCAGATTTTTGTGATCAGTCCTTTATCATTAGTGTTGGGTGCAAAAATGTTCTCCCAGTTGGTGGGGTTTCTCTTTGTTTTTGTTATTGTCTCTTTTGCTGTGCAAAAGCTCTTTAATTTGATGTAGTCCCAGCTGTTTATCTTTGCCTTCACTATCACTGCTTTGGGTGATGTGTCTGTAAAGATGTCTTTGATGTGCAAATCACGTAGTGTTTCGCCTATATTTCCTTCTATATATTTTATGGTTTCAGGTCTTATGTCTAGTTCTTTAATCCATTTTGAGTTGATTTTTGTGTATGGTGTGAGGTGGTGGTCAAGCTTCATTCTTTTGCATGTAGCGACCCAGTTTTCCCAGCACCATTTATTGAACAAACTTTCTTTGCTCCAATGCATATTCTTTGCTCCTTTGTCAAAGATTAGTTGACCATAAATCTGTGGGTTTATTTCTGGATTTTCTATTCGATTCCATTGGTCTGTATGTCTGTTCTTGTTCCAATACCATGCAGTTTTGATGATTATGGCTTTGTAGTATAGTTTGAAGTCTGGGAGTCTGATGCCTCCATTCCCTTCTTTTTTTTTCAGGAGAGCTTTGGCTATTCGGGGTTTTTGGTGATTCCATATGAATTTCATCAATAATTGTTCTATTTCTTTGAAGAATGACATAGAAATTTTGATGGGAATAGCATTGAATCTGTATATTGCTTTTGGTAGGATGGCCATTTTAATAATGTTTATTCTTCCAATCCATGAGCAGGGGATGTCTCTCCATTTCTTTGTGTCTTCTTCTATTTCTTTTAACAGTGTTTTATAGTTTTCTTTGTATAGGTCCTTTACCTCTTTTGTTAGATTTATTCCCAAATATTTGATTTTTTTTGTTTCAATAACAAAAGGGATGGTCTTTTTGATTTCTTCTTCTTCAGATTTATTGTTTGTGTATAGGAAGGCTACTGACTTTTGCGTGTTGATTTTGTATCCTGCCACTTTACTGAACTGATTGATGAGTTGAATTAGCTTTTCTGTGGAGTTTTTGGGGTTCTCTATGTATAATATCATATCGTCTGCAAATAGTGATAGTTTGACTTCTTCTTTTCCTATTTGGATTCCTTGGATGTCTTTCTCTTGTCTTATTGCCCTGGCTAGGACTTCCAGTATTATATTGAAAAGCAATGGTGAGAGTGGACATCCTTGTCTTGTTCCAGATCTTAATGGAATTGCTTTCAGCTTTTCACCATTGAGAATGATACTGGCTGTTGGCTTGTCATAGATGGCCTTTATGATGTTGAGGTATGTTCCTTGTATCCCCAGAATTTCAAGGGCTTTTATCATGAATGGGTGTTGCACTTTGTCGAAAGCTTTATCAGCATCTATTGATATTATCATATGGTTTTTATATTTCTTTTGTTGATGTGTTGGATAACGTTGATTGATTTTCGGATGTTAAACCATCCTTGTGCCCCTGGAATGAATCCAACTTGGTCGTGGTGAATTATCTTATGGATACATTGTTGGATTCTGATAGCTAAAATTTTATTGAGGATTTTTGCATCAGTGTTCATTAGGGAGATTGGCCTGTAGTTTTCCTTTTTTGTGTTGTCCTTGTTCGGTTTTGGTATTAGTGTAATGTTGGCTTCATAAAACGTGTTTGGTATTGTCCCTTCCTTCTCAATTTTTTGGAAGAGTTTGTGAAGGATAGGCACTAATTCGTCTCTGAATGTTTGGTAGAATTCATTTGTAAATCCATCAGGTCCTGGGCTTTTGTTTTTGGGTAGGTTTTTTATTACCATTTCAATTTCGCTAATTGTAATTGGTCTGTTGAGGTGTTCTATTTCTTCTTTATCTAGCTTTGGGTGATTGTGGAGTTGTAGGAATTTGTCCATCTCCTCTAGATTGTTAAACTTGTTTCCATATAACTGTTCATAGTAGTTACTGATTATTCTTTTGATTTCTGCTGTGTCCATTGTGATTTCTCCTCTTTCATTGATGATCCTGTTTATTTGTGCTTTCTCCCTTTTTTCCTTTGTGAGCCTGGCAAGGGGTTTGTCTATTTTATTGATTTTTTCAAAAAACCAGCTCTTGGTTTCATTGATCTTTTGGATTGTTTTTTTAGTTTCAATTTCATTTATTTCTGCTTTGGTTTTTATTATTTCTTTTCTTCTACTGGTTTTGGGGTTTTTTGTTGTTCTTTTTCTAGATCTTTGAGCTTCGAGATGAGGTTGTTTCTTTGCGTTCTTTCTTGTTTCTTGATGTGAGCTTCTATTGCTATATATTTTCCTCTTATTACTGCTTTTGCTGCATCCCATACATTTAGGATATTAGTGTCCTCCTTGTCGTTCAATTCAAAAATTTTTTAATTTCTTCTTTGATCTCCTCATTAGTCCAATGGTCTTCCAGTAGTGTGGTTTTTAATCTCCATGAGGTAGGAAAGTTCCTTGCCTTCTTTTTATGGTTTATTTCTAGTTTGATGCCTTCATGGTCAGAAAAGATGGTTGATATGATTTCAATCTTGGTGTATCTGTTGATGTTTGTCTTGTGCCCCAGTATGTGATCGATCCTGGAGAATGATCCGTGTGCGCTTGAGAAAAATGTGTACTCCGTTTTTTTGGGGTTTAGTGTTCTATAGATGTCTGTTAAGCCTAATTGCTCTAGGTCCTTATTTAGAGCTTTGGTTTCTTTACTTATTTTTTGTCTTGTTGATCTATCCATTGTTGATAGTGGTGTGTTGAAGTCTCCCACTACGTATGTGTTTTCTCTGATGTCTGTTTTCAGAGAGGACAACAGTTGTCTGATATATTTTGGTGCTCCTTCGTTTGGTGAGTATATGTTAATGAGTGTTATTTCTTCTTGAAGTATTGTCCCCTTGATCATAATGTAGTGACCATTGGGGTCTCTTTTTATCTTTTTGAGTTTGAAATCTGTTTTATCTGATATAAGTATAGCTGTTCCTGCTTTCTTTTTTGGTCCATTTGCTTGTAGGATTGTTTTCCATCCTTTAACTTTGAGCCTATTTTTATCTTTTGTAGCTAAATGTGTTTCCTGGAGACAGCAAAAGGTTGGGTTTTGTTTCTTAATCCAGGCTGCCACTCTGTGTCTTTTTATTGAAGAGTTTAGTCCATTTACATTTAGAGTTAATATTGATATGTTAACATCTGTATTTGCCATTGTGTTTGTCTTTCCTTTGATTTTATTTATTCTTTTAATAACTTTTTTTTTTTTTTTGGCCTTCTTTCATTGTTATTCGTCCCTCTGAGGTTCTGGCTTTAGGACTCCTTGTAGTATTTTTTGGAGTGGGGGTTTAGTTGCAATGAAATTCTGGAGTTTCTGTTTGTCTGGGAAGGTCCATATTCTTTCTTCAAAGAGGAAGGAGAGCTTTGCGGGATAGAGTATTCTTGGTTGGCATCTGTTTTCTTGGAGTCTGTTGACTATGTCCCTCCACTCTCTCCTTGCCCGTAGTGTTTCTTCGGAGAAGTCTGATGTCAGCCTGATTGGTTTTCCTTTGAATGTTATCTGTTTCTTCCCTCTTGCCAGCTTCATTATTTTTTCCTTGTCCTGGATTCTTGGGAGCTTTACTATTATGTGTCTTGCTGTATTTTTCCTTTCGTCGTGGAAGTTTGGTGTTCTTCTTGCTTCTTGTATATCAATTTTCAGCTCCTTCTTCACATTTGGGAAGTTCTCTTCAATTATCTCTTTGAATATTTTCTCTGTTCCTACATCTCTCTCCTCTCCTTCTGGTATTCCTATAACTCTTATATTTCCTTTCCTCATGGAGTCAGATAGTTCCCGAAGTCTTTCTTCGTTCTTTTTCCTTCGTACTTCTCTTTCCTTTTCTGTTTTGGTTCTTTTTATTTCTGTGTCTTCAAGATTACTTATTCGTTCTTCCATTTCATCTATTCTGCTTTCATTGCTTTTCCCAGAATTCTTTAGTTCTTCCATTAATTCTTTGATCTCCTGCATTTCTTTTACTTCACTCTTTAGGGACTCAATTTCTTTCTTCTGACCATTGTTTTCCCTCTCTAGGGACTCAATTGCATTCTTCTGATCGTTGATTATTTTTCCCTTATCATTGTTTTCCTTTATGACTTCTGTCAGTTTTTTAATCATGGCAATTTTAAATTCTCTTTCTGGAAGGCTCAGAAATTCTTCCAAGTTATTGTCTTTGCAATCTGGGGGCTGGCTTTCTTTTTGTGGTGTGCTTTTTCTCTGGAGAGTTGCTAGGTTGTGTGTGGTTCTTCTCCTCCCTACTGTCTGTTTTCTAATTTGCCGTATGCGTTGGGACACTGTGTTGTTGGGACTGGCCGGCATCTTGGGTGGGCTTCTCTGTTCCCCTCTGGTTCTTCCAGGAGTCATCTGTCAGTTTCAAGCAGCCTTTAATGGAGAAAGGTCCCTGTTCTAAAATGCCGATGTGGGGACACACTCCCCTGTGCGCCTGGTCTGCCCCGGCGGTGGGTTCCTGCTCCCCTCTGGGCTTGGACTGCAGGCCAGAGGGGGTCTGGCGTGGGCGAACTTCCCCCGCTCACCTCTGGCTCCTGAGGAAGCCTTCTGCAGGTAGTCTTTACTGAAGAAATGTCCCTGTTCTAAAATGGTGATGTGGGACACACTCCCTGCGCGTCTGGTCTCAGGCACACTCTTCTGCGCGCCTGGTCTGCCCCGGCTGTGGGTGCTCGCTCTCCCTGTGGGCTCAGACTACTTGTTCAGAAGGAGCCAGGTGTGGGCTAACTCCCCAGCTGGCCACTAGCTCCTTCAGTAGCCTCTGCTGGGGTCAAGTCGCTAGGTGGCGCCAGAGATCTCTCCTAGAGCCCTTGGGGAGCTGATTTTCCACGCCGTGGGACAGGGAGCAGAGCGGGGATGGTAGGGTACACCTCAACGGCTTTGGGGTGCTGTGTCTGCCTTGTGCCCCACCGTCGTGGGGAACCCACGCCCCTAATTTCGTGCCCCGGGTCTCAGTTCCAAAGCCCTCAGTTCCAGGACGCGGGCTATAGCCCAGATCAGTGGCGCGGGAATGGCGCCTTTTGAATCCCGCTCCCCTGCCTGGGCGCCTTGTTCCTGCTCACTCAGGGAGGGCCTACCGTCTCCCCGCAAGCCTAGGTCGCAGGCGCGGGGACCTGGGCAGCTGCGATCCGGTCTGGATCCGCGCCACTTTCCGCGCAAGCTTACCGGGCGGCCGGGGCTGTGTGCTGGTGCTGGTCTCCTCCTGGGGGGCGGGGCTCTCTTTAATGGTGCCTGGAGCTCACCTCCGCAGAGGATCCTGCAGGGTTCGCCTCAGCTCCCGTTCACGGGGTGTGGTGGCTGCAATAGTTCCTTTCCACTCACAGTCCCGCTTGCTGTGTCCGTTTTTCTTGTTGGCCGTTTTGGTTTGTTGTTTTCCTCCTCTCTGCCGGTCAGAGAGTGCCGCCTCTGTGGGCGGGGGAGGGGAGCAGGGTTCTGCGCTTCCCTCCCTTCTAGTCCTCTTTTATGGCCACTTTCTTCTTCGGGCAGTTTGCTGGAGTCGTCCGTTTATCTTCCGTGTCCCAGTTCTCACTGGGACCTGCCGCTTTTCCTCCCTATTCACTTTTTTTTAATGGGAGATCTTACTCGCAGCGTCTCCTCGCCGCCATGTTGCTCCGCCCACCTCAAGGCAAGAATTTTTAACCTAATGGCAGCACTCCCTATAACAGAGAGACCTTAATTCAACCCCACAGAGCTAGCCATGCAGCTCAACCTTAATTATTTAAATATCACTCACCCTCTCCCAGGATAATACCATCAGGGCTGGCCCACAGAAAACCAGGTTCTTGGGCCAAAGCCAGTTCTTTAACATTCGGATCAATCCTATAGAATATTTACATGATGTGACAAACCTAAATATTCACTGACTATGGGAGAAACCTCATACTTTGGCAATTTACATTATTTTTTATTTACTCTTGCTCTTTTGTTGTAGAATATTGTCATTTTAAAATGGCAACGGTATGGAAGAAAAGGAACACTCATACACTGTTATTAGGACTGTAGACTGGTCTAGCGCCTATAGAAAATAGTATGTAGGCATCTCATATTATTAAAAATAGATCTGCCATATGATCCTGCAACTGCTCCTAGAGATCTGCCCAAAGAATGCAAAGACACTAATTCAAAGAGCTATATGTATCTCTATACTCATTGCAGCACTATTTACAATACTCAAATTACAGAGACAACCTAAGTGTGCAATGACAGAGGAGTGGATTAAAAAGCTGTGGTATATAGACACAATGGAATACTACTCAGCTATAATAAAAAATGATGAATTCTTGCCACTTGCAACAACATGATGCAACTGAAGGGAATTAATGTTAGTGAAATAAGTCAAAGGAAGAAATACAAATACTAGATGATTTCATTCATATGCTCTAAAACAAAATAAAGGAACAGACAAAACTAAATGAAAAGAAACCTTAGAAATATGACTGTAAAACTGAGGCTATGCGGGAGGGGGGTTCAGATGGGGAGTTCGAAGTCTTATAGACTAGGATGGAGACCAACCTAACCTTAATTTAAAAAAATACCTACAATTTTTAAAAATTTGAAGAATACAGATATGTATAGAACAGAAGGTGGGAATCATCCTTTATCAACCTATTGTCTGAATCTTAGTTTATTCATTTTCAGAGTTATGGGTTACCTTAGAAACATATATACTGTTTGTGTCATTCAGCCTTTGAAATAGTCCCTTATCTCCCCCTCCTAGTCATCTTCTGCTCCCCATACCTGTAGGCTGGATTGGGTGATTTGCTTTTAATAAATATGGCAAAAATGATGGAAAATCACTGCTTAGACTACGCTGTAAAAAGACTGTGACTTTCTTCTTGTGTTCAATCTCATTCTTTTTTGAAAAACTCACTCAGGAAAGTGTGATGATGAAAGACACTTGCCAGGCTAAGAAGTAGCCCTATGGAGAAGAACATGTGAATGAGCTTTGAAGCAGATCTGCTGAGATTGTCAACAGCTATGAGAGTGACTTTGAAGTGGCTCCTCCCCTAGTTGACACTGATAAAATGGCACCCCCAGCCAATACCTTGACTGCATCCTCATGAGAGACCCTGAGCCTAAACCACCTGCTAAACTGTTCTAGATTACTGAGCCAGAAACTGTGAGATAATAAATGTTCACTGCTTTAAGCTGCTCTGTTTTTTGAATAATCTATATGTGGCAATAGATATCAAATGCACTTTTTCAGCAGGCAGTTCTGATATACCTTTCTTCTTCATATTTGGATGTTTCCTTTAATTAAAATGCACTATTCCCTTTGCCAAGTATGAGTTCCATTGCTCTAATCTTAATGTCTAACACAAGGAAGTCTTAAGATTATTTTCACTTTTTCATATCAGGGTTTAAATTATTCCTATCTAATACTTGTGTCTTATATGAACTTAAGTTTATCAGTATTATTTATGATCATCTACATTTCTCTTTTTTTTATTCTGTCATAAATTTTACTCCCTGAAAATGTGGTCCTGATTTTTATATATGGTCTTTTTTTTTTTTAATTTTTTTTTATAGAGGCATGTTTTATTTATTTATTTATTTATTTATTTATTTATTTATTTGGTTTTTTTTGTTTATACATGCACTGGGTACAGTCAGAAGCGCGGGAGGGTGAGAGAATTCACCAGAGCCAGAGCGGGGAGCAGAGCAGGCAGAAGGACCGAAGTACACTGCTGAGGGGAGCAGCGGGCGGCAGGAGAGGTCTGCGCGCCATGTGGGACCCTCCTCTGGTGGCCGGGGAGCAGCCGGGGATCGAGCCGGCGCCGCAGAGGTCGCCGGCAGCTTCGCAACGCAGCGCTCAACCGCTGCGCCACCAGGGAGCCCTATATATGGTCTTTTAAGTAAGGGCATGAGGGGGAATTTAATGGTCATCAGATCTAAGGGGCATCACAAGTTTCTTCTAGTACTCTCTGCCATACAATGTAGTATTCTAGTAGAGACTCTTTCTGCCTGAGTTCCAGAATGAGACATGAAATGGATCTGAACAGCCACTAAGATGTAGCCATTCCTTTATTATATGTAGAATACCAAATCCTTGAACAAAATATTAACTGAATTCAGAAAATTTTTTTAAAAAAGAATAACTCAATCTGACCCAATTCAGTCAAGTTGGTTCAATATTCAAAAATTGAACAAGGGAATTTGTACTTAATAGAATACAGGATAATAGATGAAGCAAAATTATGTAATAAAAACTAACATTTTTGCATGATTTAAAAACACATTTTTCTCAAATATTCTTTCATAAAATAAAATGCATCCCTAGGAAGTCATAGGATACTTCTTGTTAAAGCCAGGTAAAACATGATTGTTATGATAGCCTTAGAAGTTAACTATAGGACTTAAAGATTTCAGGGGAGATCATATTATTCAGATTTGTTGCAAAAGCAAATGACCCTGAAATCTGAGTGGCTTATAATCACAGACATTAATATTTTACTGTCAATGTTCATTTCTTCACTGAGATAATATTTATCTGGTTGTGTTTTGAAATTATTTTTTATAAAGCTACACATTTATGCTTCAGATATTTTCTTTGTTATATTTCATCTTAAGTTAAAAAATATGGTAACATATGAGTTTGCCTAGCTATGAAATTTAGAGTCTGAAACAAACACAAAAAGTCCTGTAGCTTAACCCTCAAGAACTTTAATATGTGAAATCTGGCATAGGAGAAATTGCTGACAAAGTTAAGGAAAAGGAATCAGAGGAAGAAGCAGAACTCTAGTAGGAGAGTTATGTATGATGGAAGCAAAAAAAGGAATGAGTGTTTCAGGAAGGAGTTAATGGCCAATTCTCCCAATATTATGTAGAAGTTGTGAAAGATGTTGAATTACTCCTTTTGCTCTAAGAGGAAGAACCTTGTTCATTCTAGCTATGTTCCAGTCTACTTCCTCTTTTACAGATGAGATTAAAAAGCAAAAATCTACAAGTTCCAGAAAGGCAAAAGAACTTGTACCATGTTATAAAATGTACTTCTGAGAATAGAAATTATATCTTGCAATTCTTATGTCAATGTTCTCTCCAAGTGATAACAGGACTCTTCCTTTCTCATCTGTGTTCATTATTTCACGTGACACCTTCTGTCTATTGGGAAGTCTTCCAGTTCTTGGCTTCTTTTTTGGATTATTTCTTCCATTTTACCCATATAAAATATAGACATAATTTAATCTGCTTATTAGTATTCCCCCTCTGTTTTCTACTGCTTGTGTTTTACAATAGTTCTGTGTGGCTCTATATTTACCTGGGAGCCAGACTTCTGGGAGCCTGATCACTTCAGAATTAAGAACATGACCTCTGAGCTTCAAAAGAACTTTCCAAAAATGCAACCCACTGACTCCTCAGGGATGTCAAACAATTCACATTATTAACCACATAATATGCAAAGCTCAAAAGAGCTTATTTTAGAGTTTACCTGGTTAGAGAAATTGGACACAGAAAATTCGGATGGAAGTAGGAGGTAATTGAGGCAGAATCATGTCATTTGTTACAGAAGTGGCATTTGATAGCAAGGAAAGATATAGAGCAACTACAAAACCCAGAATTATGTAAGTTCAGCATAATAAACCACTAAGTCAAGCAAAAAAGGTCAGATTAATTTCAGTGGAACTATTTAAGGAGGCATGGAAGTGTTTAATATATTTCAGAAAGATTCCCATCAAAATATTTGTGTTTATTTGCTTTTTAGTTTTAGTGCTTAAAAGATAATTTTGTTTTGTTAAGAACTCCTCAGTTCTTAGCAGTGTTAGAATGATGAAGCATTCCTGTAACACAAAAAATAAAAATAGTGCCTAAGTTTCATCAGTTTCATCAGCAGCATCTTTTTCTGATTATTTTTGTCTTGTTTTTCAAATGAGATATTGAATAACTATCTCTGTCTCTCACCCACACAAATTCTAATATATCTAGTTTTTCCTTGTTTGTATCTGAAAATCTGTTTATTTGCAGTAACATCTTGCATGAAACATGTACTACAAAAATAAATTATTGAGTTCTTTTACACATCTGATTAGATGATAGGACTGGTGATAATAATTTCAAATGGGCCCCTGATATTTTGTACATAGATTTAGTACTTTTAATGTTAGAACTTTTTTCTTACTAAAATTTTTAAAATTTTAAATAGAAAGAAATCATCCATGATTGAATTTTGAATGTGTCCTTGTCTTCTTCCGTCTACGCACATATTTGACATAATTCCAAAAACAGTATTATCAATTATTCTTTCTATATAATATTAAATACTAATAAATAGTACTTCCATTTTTAAAAATGTTTTCATTGTGGCATAACCAATGTAAAATTTATCTTAGATCTTAATTTACTATCTTAATCACTTTAAAAGCCTTTTCTAAATATGCATTTTTGAAATTTGTAATTGTTCACCCAATGATGTAATCACTTGTATTACTATTATCCAGTTGTTATTTAGGGCATTTTCTCTAATTTTTCATAGCCTACATGATGTGGTGATGTGTAATGACACACAAATGATGTATTGTATACATTAAGTTTTTAATTTTTTCTTTAAGATAATTCCCTAGAAACAAATCACAAGTTTCAATTTACCATGTCAGCAGCAATGTATGAGCTTAACAGTTTCAGACTAACTTTCTAAGGCCCTTAGCAAATCATTTTCATAATGTAAATACTATACTTGTTCCTGATTTATCATATTTCTACCTCCAGCCCTCTCTCTGTAGATCTCTTTATTTTCAGTTGCACTAAGAAATAATCCTTCCTCTTTATGAAAGCAAAAGAAGAAAGTTGATTTGGAAATTATAGGATTACCATACCTGGGAAGGAGAAGAGGTGAAATCTATGACCATGCCCATATTAATTAATAATTTATGTTCAGCCACACTTGCTTCCCTATGAAATGGGAGACTTCCCAAAACACATTCAAGGCTCTAGCATTTAATACCTTCATTTCAGGGCTTTGCTTTCATTATAGAGAGGAAAGATTGCACAGGTGTATTAAACCACTAGAGACCCTCCTTGTGTCACAAGTCACAGTGAGGCTGTGTATGCCTCATTAACAGCACCGTATGACAGTGGTCAAGTGCCAGAGCCTAGCTCTTGGGTACTCTTGAAAGAAAACTAGCAGACTTCCTTACAATCCACCCACTGGGATTTCAGTTCCTGTGTTAATTTCAAACAATAGGGGAAATACTTGAGTGATTGTTGGCCTCTCACTTTTGCCCTCACACCTCAGGTTTGAATTTCATCCTGTTCCTTGATTGGCAATAAGTTTGATTCCTTTTCTACTTTAGCTCAGTTATGTTCACCCATAATTGAAATTTGTTGCTTCAGCAAAAAAAAAACTTTTTACTAATTTCTGCAAATTGCCTTCATTAGGTGAGTAAGGTGCTTTGAGTATTTATTTCTCATACTACTTCTTGGCAGATGGCATGCCATAGTAACTCTTCTAGTCTGGACACAAAGACAGAAAAATATTCCCTGTTCACAAATATTATTAATAGTTGTGACATTTATTATGAGCAGTGGTCCAGTTTAATACACAACCACTCTGGGCAGTGAGTCAGTCTCCCAGAAATCTGTCTTTGTGATTTGAATACTCATACTTTAGTGCTGGATGTGGAAGGTTTTTTCAAGAATAGTAGCTATGCACAATTCCAAAATCATCAATTCCTGAAA
>NW_023605073.1:0-28521 GCF_014898055.3 Talpa occidentalis
GGGTGCAAGGGGCACTGGACTAGCATTCAGGCAGCATCTACCACCCTCTCCATCCGGAATTAAATTTGCTGGTTTTGTTCCAGGGCACCCGCAATGTGAAATGGGGTGGCCTGAGTGTGGGTCCTCACCTGCGTGCTTAAAGGGACTTATCAAAACATAAGTAAATAAAAAAATAAAAGGTACTCATCCTGAGACTGAACCGCAGGCACACACAGAAAGGGTAATAAAGGATTTATTTACAAAAAAGGGGAAATGAAGAAATGAATGACTCAGGGAGAAAGAAAATTGGTGACTGCTCCTACCAGTTGCTCTGAGCTGAAATAGCAGCTGAAAGGCAGCGCCAACCAAGGTCCCGAAGGCCCGCATGTCTGGTTACACAAGCCTGGCCGCCTAACTCCACCCTCAGATCCCAGCACTCTCCCCTCGGTGGTGATGGCATTACGGGATTTGTAGTTACGGTGTCTCGGATCTCTTTGGTTTGGGGTGGGGTGGGGCCCATAAACCTGTTTGTGGAGTTTGTTCAGGACACCCTCTCCCCGCACAACTTGACCCCAGGCCATGACAACCATGTGCAGGGTCAGTGACAAAGCCCCATGGGGTGGAAGTGTCGTCTGAACTCCCGGCCCACTGTCCATCTCCGTCCTCTGCCCCTGGAGGCTCAGAGGCCTGCAGACATCCCACCAAGGAACGCCTTTTGAACCCAAGCTGAGACCCCCAAGAACCTGGTTTGTGGCTGCTGTTGGGGTGTGTACTTCACCCGATAAAAAGCACCCTCCTGCAGGAATCTTGCCTTTTCCTCTGAGAAAACAACAGAAATCCACAGATTGAGCAACAGTCCTGCGAGAACCAGGCCTGAGAAGGGAGGAGGAGACCAGGCTGGGGCTCGCGTTCGGAGAGGCTGAGCTGTCAGTGCTGTGGTGCCTGCGCTGGCAGCTCCCGTTCGGCCTCACCCCCCACTCCCCGCGGCTCACCCTTTATCTCCAGTTCAGGTAAGAGGTGCCAGAAGAGGGGAGGACGCGGTCAGGAGCGGAGGCGCCCGGCTGAGGAGCACACCCAGCTCAGTACCTGCCGCCAGGACCAGGCGGGTCGGGGACAGGAGCTCCCCTCCTCGCACCGCCCATGTCCACAAACCGGTCAGACGGAAGGAATGACCTCAGCCTCCGCCTTGAAGCAACAAGAAGTCACTGTCGAGAAGGAGGCGGTTCCCAATGGCTGGCCTTGATGCCGTGATGGCAGCCGCCCTTCCAAGGAAGGGGGCAGAGGGTGAACACGCGCGGACGTCCCCCTCTTAGTACTGTCTTGCCACTCGCCCTCGCCCTCGGCAGAGCACGGGCGTGTGTGTGCAGAGGACACTGCTGCGTTTGCGTGTGCAGAGGAGACACTGCTGCGTTCGCGTGTGCAGAGGAGACACTGCTGCGTTCGCGTGTGCAGAGGAGACACTGCTGCGCGTGTGCGAGGAGACACTGCTGCGTTCGCGTGTGCAGAGGAGACACTGCTGTGTTCGCGTGTGCTTGCGCCGGCAGCCTCAGCACTCGGGACTCGCGAGCTAAGAGCGCGCGCTCGTTAACCACAGACCGGCTCATTTCGCAATGACTGTCACCGGTGCCCAGGGCCGCGACAGGGGATAGGAAACCCACAGCAACCTCAAGGGCTTGGCTGCGGCCAGAACTGCAGCGTGTTGGTAGACAGTGCAACCTCACCTCAGCCCAGCGGTGCACCCTGCAGAACAGCTGCAGAGGGACGTGCTAGAGCCACCGCCCGCGGCCAGAGGACTGAAAAGCACTCACTCCCACCGAACAGGAACGCGAGGGTAACAGAGCCCTCCGAGGAAGACCAGGCAGCTTAAACGTAAGGGCTCTTCCCCCAGTCTCCGGGTCTCCTTATACCAGCCTCCGTCAAACGTGGAGAGGAAGCCCTTGCACCACCCAGGTCTCCCCGGACTCCCACCACAGGGCCAAGCCTCCCTTCTTAAGGGGCCAAGGAGTGGATGCGTTAGCTTTCAGCAGGCCTGGTCTTCGCCACGGCTCCCCTAGTCGAGTCATGACAGGCAGTGAGGGGTGGCATCTTACTATTAAGCTTGGTTTACAAATACAGCAGGCTCTTGGGGGGCTCCCTGGAGGCGCAGGGGTCAGGCTCAGCACTATCACCACTGAGGCCTGAGTTTGATCCCTGGCCTGGGAGCTACTCACATGGCGCAGCAGACCTCTCCTGTCTCTCCCGCTGCTCCCTTCAGCAGTGGATTTCAGTGGATCCGCCTGTTCTGTTCCCCACTCTGTCTCTGGGGAAACTTCTCACCCTCGCACCTCTGGCCTGCACCCCAGTGCTTCTAAGCATAAGTAAATAAATTTTTTAAAAAAACAACAAACCAGTGGGCTCTTGGGCCATAATTTGCGAACCCATTTCCTTTACCTTTTCTTTTTTTAAAATCAAAGTAAACAAAACAATAATAAATTAAGAAATAAATATGGGCTTTCTAATGTATATTTGCCAGATGTCTTTTTCTCCTTTCCATAGAACTGGGGCGTAGGCTAGAGGTGCGAGGGGTGAGGATTCCCCAGAGACAGAGTGGGGAGCAGAACAGGCAGATGGACTGAAACACACTGCTGAGGGGAGCAGCAGGGAGAAAGGAGAGGTCTGCTGCACCCTATGTGTCAGCTCCCTGGCTGGGAATGGAACTCAGGTGTAGTGGTGATAGCCTGAGCCTCACCCCCTAGGCCACCAGGGAGGCCCAGGAAAAGGGTCTTAGCATGTGTGATTAGATTTAGGATTCTGAGAGAAGAGAGGCCCCTCAATTCTCCAGGTTATGCCAATGTGTTTGCAACAGCCCCCCACATCAGTCACAGGTGTCCTCAGGAGGGGGTAGGTGCCCAAGGGATGAAACCGCCCACAAAAGCAGAAACAGGGACGTGGCTTAAGTGCCCACAGAGTGAGGGCTGTATCAAGAAGCTGCAGGGTGGTCACATGACAGCGCTGTTTAGCCATCAGGGAAGAGGACATTTTGCCATTTGCAGCAAAATGGACCTGAAGGAGCTTCTGAGAAGAGTGGTCAGTCAGCAGGATGCAGACAATATGGGCTGGTTTCACAGACAAGAGGGAAGCAGAGCAGATGAACTGACAGCAAAATAAGCGTGGGGGAGCAAGGGTGAAGGGGGGAGATGGTGGTGGGTGTTTTACTTTTGCTTTTTCTTCTGAAGAGAAGAGCGCCAGCGCACGTGCCACAAGACTGCGCCGGAGAAGGGGCGGCCAGCGAGCAAAGGAGAGATGGCAGGGATGCGGTCAGGGGCGCACAAAGGCCAGCGGCCAGCCGAAGTGGCAAAGAAGACTCTCCCCTTCAGCCCCCAGGAGGGCACCGTCCTGCCGACACCTCAGTTTAGACTTGTGGCCCAGGGGGAAAAGAAATGTCTCTGCTTTGAGCCTTCAAGTTTAAGCCCATGAGTTGCAACAGTCCCCCACACTGAGGCTCCATCCCAAAGGCATCTCCAGCTCCGCCTGCACAGGCCAAAGGCACGCGGCGCCTCCCCGCCCTGTTCTTCTACCTCCAGCTCCATTTATCAGCCTCTCGGCTCAGTTCCTTAAGCCAGAGCCCCAGGAGTAGCTCTTGAGGCCCACACCCCACCCCGAAGAGGCACCCTGGCTGGGGAGTGGAGGCAGATGGGTACGCGATGAAGGGCTGGTGGCTTCAGCGATTCCTTAACAGGTTTTCTGCAGCTCAGGCCGCGCTTCCAACTTCCGCATGAGGAGAGCTCCTAGGGGGCAGAGCCTTGGTCTCCACCCGAGGAACCCTCACCCCACTTCCTCTCAGTCATTCTGTGCTGAATGCTGTGAAATATCTCAGGGAAAAAGGTAAAACAAGGCTCGGATGAGACAAGAGTTTTACCTTCACAGCCGTTTGAAATGTGCAGACTAAAAGATGGACATTCTAGGCATCTTCCCTGGCCGAAACTTCCTCAGCTAAGAGTTTAGCACTTAACTGTCCTCCACGTGTTTCCGCGCACTTGATTTATTTTCTCTTCACAGGGAGAGTTAATGCTTCGTATTTCCTGCATCCTTTACATTCCTTAGCAGCCCCTCCCCCGTACAGGCAAGTAAAAGGTACTTGCAACACGAGCTCATCTGGCGGCTTTATATAAAAAAAGACAACTGAGAAATAGTCGATGGCTTTCTCAGAGTGTTTGCAGACACGAAGACTTCTGCAGCGGCTCAGAACTCCCTCTTATTTAAGTGTTCCTGATTTGAAAAGTTAGGTGTCTGGTTACATGTATTTATTATTACGTTTTAAAGATTTATTTATGCATTCAAGAACTGGGGTGCGGTGGGGGAGGGGGTGAGAGGACTCACTAGAGACAGAGTGGGGAGCAGAACAGGTGGATCTACTGAAACCCACTGCTGAGGGGAGCAGCGGGGAGACAGAAAAGGTCAGCTCCCTAGCCGGGAATCAAACTCGCGCTGGCTGGCGATAGCTTGATAGCACTGAGACTTTAACCCTTGTGCCAGGCCACGGGGGAGGCCCCTCTGCATGTTTTTTAACAGCACCATAAACAAGTGAGCTAAGCGGGAGGGATGCCTAATGTGAAGATTAAAAACAAAACAAACAAAAGTCAGCACAAAGATGTCCAGTAGGGATGAATGTCAACCTCTACCTCTGTCTGAGGCAGGGGCGGCATACCCCTTTCCGCCGCACTGTCACCGTCAGCTGACAGTGATTACACACGGGACAAGAAATGTTAAGGAGACTTGGGCTGCAAGGAAATCACTGCCCTTGCCTTAGTGGAACCAGTGGCGTGCGTGTCAGCCCCAGGGGGCACTGAGATGTTTAGTCAACACCAGCTAGAGGTTAGGGTGGGGGGCAGTTTTGGGATACAGGGACCTCCTAAATTCTAGCTGCATTTATATGGTCTTTTCTCTTTTGCATCCACCTTTTAAGGAAAACTTTTTATTTGGAGATCATTATTGATTCACGTGTAGTTGTAAAGTATGCAGGCACATCATTTCCATCCCAAAGGTAACACCCAGCACCGTATCACAACTAGGACAGTTAACAATCCACCTGTCTTATTCCCATCACCCCCAGCTGGCTGTGTGATTTAATCTGCAGAATCATGTGACCATCTCGGGCAAGATATACTGGAGGCTGATTCTTGCAGACATCATTCTCGCAGGCACGTGGCTTGAATCTCCACTTTGCTTCATTCCTCTAACCAGAGATATTGAGGACATTGTGACTTGGAAGTTATTTATGGGCCAGTAATCACTACCCAGAGCCATGGCAGGTGCCCAGGGGAGTTTGCACTCTTGTTTCAATTGCTTGCATGAGACACAAAGACCAACCACAGACGCAAAGACTAAATCTCTCGCTTAAGCGCTGAAGGAAGGAAACCAGAGTTGAGATTCCACTTCGAGCTCGAGTGGTGCAACCCAGACCCAGGGACCCGAGGCGGGCTTTGTCCAGTGCTGCCTCAGGTTGTGCTGGCTCCTCCTGCGGCATCATCACCTGTTAGAAGTACCTGCATGGAGCTGCTCTGAGGAAACAGGTGTTCAACGGCGTCCAGCTATGTAGCTAGAAAACGAAAAAAAAAACACAACAAAACTGGTTTAGCAAATTACGCAAATACCCATCAGTGCAGATTTTCTTGAGTTTTATGGGCATTGATAAGAGGCAGAACAGGTGACACACCTTTCAAAGTCGCAGACATGCAGTCATTTCCAACCCCCTCGGCCCCTCTCTGGCCCATGCAAGTAGGGGACCCCAGGTCCTTGGGGCGCGGTGATGCGCCAGTGAGGACGGGGTTTGAGCCCCAACTTTCTGGGCGGCAACTATACAAAGTGCCAACAAGAGGCCCCGCGGGTCCGGGCTGGGCGCCGCCGGAGGGAACTGCGGGGGCACAGGCGGTCCCTCCAGGACACAGGGCACGCGCCCCTGTCCAGGCCCGGTTCTGCCAGCACCCTCCGGAGGCCCAGGGTCGGCGGCCAGGGCCGGGACAGTGTGGGTGAGCGCGGGCTCTGGCTCCCAGTGCCCCGGGCTGGAGACAGGGCGCCGCGCAGGCACAGGCCGGTGGCGCGCGGACCAGCCGGCCCGAGCCCGCGGGGGGCGGGGGGGACCCGCGGCGCTTCCGGCCTCACCTGCGCGGCCGCCCGCAGCCCGCGGTCCGCGCGAACAAAGGCGGGGGCGCCGCGCCGGCCGCGCGCCCCAAGATGGAGGGCGCTAGGGGCTCCAGCACGACCGCCGGGTGCGCCCCGGCCCGGGCCGGCTCGCGCGGGCGCTTCCGGCGCCTCACCTGCAGCGCCCCCATCGCCCCGCCGACAGCCGGGCGCGCCCCGCGACTCTCCGGGCGCGCGGGGCCGGTCCAGGCCGAGCTCGCGCGCTGCCCCACGCGGGCCCCGAGCGCGCGCCCCGGCCCCGGCCCCCGAGCGCGGCGCCAGGTCCCGAGCGCGCGCCGGCCCCGCCCCCCGCCCGCGGGCCACCTGGGGGAACGCCCCCGAGCGCGCCCGCCCGAGGACCCGCCCCGCCGGCCCCCGCGGCCGCGCGCGCGCCCCGCGCCCCTCCCACCCTCCGGGCCGCTCGCGCGAGGCCGGGCGCACGCCCCGCCCCCGCCCCGCGCCCCCGGCCTCTCCCCGCCCCTTCCCGCCCGCCCCCGTCCGGCCCGCCCCTCCCCGCGCGCCGCCCGCCCGCGCGCCGCTGCCCAGCCCGGCCGGCACTTTCCTCCAAGTTGCGGCGCAAGTTCGCCGGGGGCCGGCGGCGGCGCGGGCGGCCGGATCCCCTCGCCGTCCGCGGGCCGCACCTCCCGAGTGCATGGGCGCGGGCCGGGCGGGCCCGGGGGGCTGAGCGGCCGCGCCGCCTCCGCGCCCCGCGCCCCGCGCCATGGAGGGCGCCGAGCCCCGCGCGCGGCCCGAGCGCCTGGCGGAGGCCGAGAGCCGGGCGGCCGACGGCGGGCGCCTGGTGGAGGTGCAGCTGAGCGGCGGCGCCCCGTGGGGCTTCACCCTGAAGGGCGGCCGCGAGCACGGCGAGCCGCTGGTCATCACCAAGGTAGGGCGGCCGGGGCCGCGCGGTGACAGCCGGGGGCGGTCTCGGGCGGGGGGTCGTCGGGCCGGGCGCGCGGGAGGGGCGGCCCGATCGCGCCCCCGGCCCCCGGCGCGCGTCCGCCCGGGGCACCTGCGGGACGTGGGCCCGGAGACACGCGTGGGTGCGCGGCCCGGAGACACCCGGGCGCTCCGCCGCGCCCCCGGCCCCGCGGACTCCCAGCTCCGCGCAGGGTTTAAATGGCTCCTGTTCCGGGTCCCCTCCCCTCCCCCGCCGGGAAGGGGCCTGGTGCGTCCCCTGTCACCCGGGCCTCGCCGGCGACCGCCTGCACCTGTGGCGCCGCGCAGAGGTCGGCGAACATTCCCGTGTGCGGGGGGTGCACGGAACCCCACCCCACCGGCGAGTGCCTCGCTGGGTCCGGCTTCTGCATCCCTTGGACCTGCACCCCTTATCGCTGGGAAAGCCAGACTAGGAGCTGCCGCCAGCCCGGCTTCTGATCCCCATCAGCCCATCAATATTTACTGACTTTCGGCTCCCAGCCCAGGATCTGCTGCGCTCTGGATACCTGCTTAAAACAAAACAAAACAAAACAAAAAACTGCAGAAACTTCTCAGCGCCCTTGATAAAAGTGGAATTTAGGTGCCGATAGTAGGAAATCATTAGTATGTCTCATAAAGAATGTGTTTTGCTTGTGTATTGGGCGGGGGGACTGCTTTACAATTAGGAATTCTCTTCTCTCAAAACACAAAATCCATTTTGAAGTCTACCAGCTGAACCTGTAAAAATAAACAACGACCCAATTGTCCTGTTTCTTCTGGTCAGAGGATCTATCGGTCAGTCTCTCTGGGAAGGGTTGGGCCGGGGCCATTGCTCGGGACAAAGTTCCCTTTAAAATGTAAGAATTCATGGCCACCACAAGCATTTGAAGGTGACTTACTAGTTCTCCCTGCTTCCCTGTTCCCCCACAGCAGCTACGAGTAATGTGACTCTGCCCTGCCCAGCTGGTAGTGGGTTTGGGAAACTGGGCGGCTTTATTATTCATATAGCCCAGGAGACACTATACTTCTGTGCTTGCCTCTCATTTTGCTAGTTATAAAACTAGAGGGGAGGTTTGTTTCCATGCGCGCTGGAGTCATGTGGAGCTGGAGAAGAGGCTGTCACTGTGACAGTGTCCCCCAGTTGGATGGTTTGAGAAGATAGAAGGTCCAGGGTCTCACCTTGCCCAGGGAGAGCACCTGCCCGCGTAGGTGCATCTTTAAGCGCGTTAGCCTGTGCCTTGTCAGTCAAGGTCTTACCAGGCATTTCTGATGGTCCAAGTTAAAAAAATATCAGATAACTACTCAGACCGTGAATATTTCATGTGTTTCTTTAAAAATAAAAAAGCCATACCGTCAGCCTAGGTTTTAGACTTTTTTTTTTTTTTTTTTTTTAGCAGATGGAATAAGTAAAACATCCTTTAAGGTGAAATCTTGCTTTTGGGCCTGACCCAGTGTAAGAAAGTTGGAAGTCACTTTGAACGCTAAAACGCTGTTATTTTACCAGAAGTTGCAGAAAGGAACCCCAGAACACATCCTCCTTCCTCCAGGTGCCCTCAGTTCTAAAACACTCCATGTGTTCACAGGAAACTGCACGTTCACCCTTGTCCACACACCCAGAAGTGTCCACGGGAGGCAGTTTGCTCTCTTGATTTGGCTCTTTTGGCCCTCCCTGCAGTTGCTGAGGGTGTGTTGGAGAAGTTTTGGTGGCCAGGCTGGTACAGAATGAGTGAGTGTGTGTGTACATGTGTGTGTACGTGCTTACAGCTACCCTCATGCAGCTGCTCAGATTACACCTCCTGAAGGACAGTCTGCTGTGGCAGAGACTAGTGCCTGTGCCTTGTCTCTGAGCTGCTCGGCCGTACCCCCTTGAACTGTGCTTAGTCCTCGTGGATGCCCTGAGTTGACTACAACTTGTGCTTTCTTTGGCTGGGACGGGGAGGGCCAGGGCCACTTGGGACTCACAGGCTGCATTTCCATGCACGTGTGTGTGCATGCACAGGTGTGTGCGCGCATGGGTGTGTATGTCCCTGCACAGGTGTGTGCGCATGCACAGGTGTGTGTCCGTGCACTGGTGTGTGTGCATGCATAGGTGTGTATGTCTGTGCACAAGTGTGTATGTCTGTGCACAGGTGTATGCGCGCGTGCACGGGGGTGTGCTTGTGCAGACTCACAGGCACTCTTTAAGCACACGGTGTGTTGCCTGATGTCGGCTGCCCTCACCTGTCTTTTCCTATGAATTAAGTCACCTGCTATACCTGCCTGGCATCCAACAGCTGCTAGTGAACCATTACGAGCAGAGGATGCAGGAATCCGTGCCCTCTGACCACTGCTTAACGAGTAGGAAGAAGCTGAAGACTGGGGGTGGGGCATGGGGTCATTCCACCAGCAGAATTTGGATTAATTCAAGTTCTGAATTTTCCTTTCTCAGTAGTTACTGAAATATCTGCAGGACTCATTCAATAATAATTGTGCTAGCAGGGTTTTGTGGTGGTTTTTTTTTTTTTGTAATCAACTCTTTACATATTAGCACCCCAGGATATTCTGCAACTCATTTTCTGTTCACTAGAATCTGATTTGGGAGTGGCTTGTGAGAGAGAACACACTTTTTTTTTTTTTAAAGATTTATTTATGCATACCAGAGCTGGGGTTTAAGCCAGAAAGGGGGGGGGGCGGTGAGAGAATTCATCAGAGACAGAATGGGGAACAGAACAGGCAGATCTACTGAAATACACTGCTGAGGGGAGCAGCGGGCGAGACAGGTGAGGTCTGCTGCGCCATGTGGGTCAGCTCACTGGTTGGGGATTGAACTCATTCATGCTGCGGTGGCTGGCAATAGCTTGATAGCACTGAGACTTAACCCCTTGTGCCATCAGGGAGGCCCAAGGACACACTCTTTATAGAATGAAGGCACATCTTAGAACTGGAAGGGGTGCCCAGAACGAGATTGGTTCTATCCCCATCTTCAGATGGAGACGTTTTTTTTTTTTTTTTTTTTTTAAATATATATTTTTTTTTAAAGCATGTTTTATTTATTTATTTGTTTTATTTTTTTGTTTGTGTTTGTTTATACAAGCACTGGGTACAGTCAGAAGCGTGGGAGGGTGAGAGAATTCACCAGAGCCAGAGCGGGGAGCAGAGCAGGCAGAAGGACCGAAGCACACTGCTGAGGGGAGCAGCGGGCGGCAGGAGAGGTCTGCGCGCCATGTGGGACCCTCCTCTGGTGGCCGGGGAGCAGCCGGGGATCGAACCGACGCCGCAGAGACGGCGGGCAGCTTCGCAACCCAGCGCTCAACCGCTGCGCCACCTGGGAGGCCCCAGATGGAGACGTTTTAATGACCAATTTTATAGATGAAAAGCTAAGGCCAAGGGAGGTTAAATGCTGTGCCCTGAGGCCACAGATCTGGCAATCACAGGAAGGTCCTGAGATCCTGACCAGAAATGTCCCTCCTCCGGCGGTGCCATCTGCTCTTGTCTGGAAGCCCTGTGGTGTCACTTTCGAGAACTTGGTCACATTGTGAGGGTTTTTCCAACCTGGGTTCTGTAGATATTCTGAGCTGGAACATTCTTTGTGGTGGGGGCTATCCTGTGCACTACAGGATGTTCAGCAGCGCCCCCGCCCCCACCCATTGGTACCCCCCACTGCTGGTGTGACAACAGCAAAAAGAAATTGTTGCCAGACTCTGTCAAATGTCCCCACAGGAGCCACATCACAAGTGGTGAATCATCTTGTGAGGTTCACTGTGTCACGTTTACTTTGAAAGCATTGAAAATTAGCTTTAGATTGGGAAATGCATGCTTAATTCTTTTTGAAGATCCTGGCCTTTCAGGGGGTGTGCCTGCCCCCCCCCCACGCCTCTCCCTTTGCCAGTGCTTGTCCGGAGGGCTCTTCTCTTCCCGCTGCTGACCCCAATAATGGGCTGTATTTACATAGCAAAACTCAAACAAATACTCACTTCATCTGCATTTTGGGAGCTGGAAAAAGGAAATGGAAGCCGGAACTCCTGAGTGGTGTGTGCTGGGCAGTCAGGGAGGCCGCAGGGTCGGGCCAGCTCCTGTCTGGGTCTGGTTTGCAGTGAGGGGTGTCCACTTCCCAACGTGCCCTCCTGGAACTCAGAGTGCCGTGTGGAGCCCACTGACTGTCTGTTTCCACCGACCTGTGGCCGGAGCAGTGAAAAGCCCATGAATATCCTTTTTTTCCCTGCTGCTGGCGGAGACAGGGAGACGGGGCAGAAATGCCGGGCCTTGCTCTAGGAAGCTGAAGCGCCTTTGAGCTGCGGCCATTCCCTAGCCCGTGCTTGAGGCGGGTGTCTTGGGCCGGCACAAAGTGTGTTGCAGGCGAGTTTTGGTTTCTGTGCCTTCCTTTCCCGGTGGAGTTAGCAATGGGCAGCTTCAGTGGGGGTCCAGGAAGGACCTGACTTCTAACCTGCCACCGGAAGGGCTAGAATTCCAGAAAGGAGGTTGGGGTTCCGGGCCAGCAGCTCAGTGTCAGCAGGCCCCCTGCGGCCTCAAGAATGCTGGTGGCAGGAGGGAAGGAATGAAGCCCCAGCCCCTGCTTGTCACCACTGCTGACAGCCCCTCCTTGAAGACTGCCAGAGCCTTTGCCAGAAACCCCAGAGATGACATGGTCTAGTCCCAGGGGTGACTCCTTGGGGACCCTCAACATGTTCAGATTGTTTTTGGGGAGTTGACCCATCTGGGGAGGGGCAGAGAGCTTGGCTTGGGATGACCAGCCTGACTCACTCTCCCAGGCACTTGAGATGGGCACAGGATTTCGCTGCAGGAGACACAGCCCTTAACCTTCCATTGCAGTTTGAATGCTGCTGGGTGGAAGGGGCTGGGGTCCGGGGTGGGGGAGGGTGCGCTGCCTGCTGGCAGATGCCCCCAGGCAGCGGTGGCGGCGGTCAGCCAGCTCTCCTGGTGGCTCCGCACAGGCTGGCCCTTGCTGGGCTTGGGGCTGGAGACACCAGGCACCCGATGGGGCTTTGAAAGGGGCTGTGCTGAGTCATGGTCATGGCTGAGCAGGGCCAGGACACCTCCTGATGTCCTGTTTGTCCCCAGGAGCGGGTTCCCTGTCAGTTACCGGCAAAGGTTTGGAGGCAGGCGCCGTCGGATCAGCGGAGGGTAGGGAAGGCGGGGTCCAGGTGTGGGTGCAGACCTTGCCCTCTGCTGTGTTTCAGCTGGATGCCGTCAGTTCCTCTGGCTCCAAGGAACTGCCCGGGGGTCTGATGGAAATACCTGGGGTGGGGGGTGAAGGACTGGGCCTCTGGAAACCTGGGTGCCCTGGGGTGCTGCAGCCACCACTCCCTGGAGGGTGGCACCCCAGCCGCTCTCTGAGGTCAGCAGCAGTTCCAACGAGAGTGATTCTAAAGACTCATTTATATTTAAGAATTAATAGTATGGTTAGAAAGGGAGGGGGTGGTGCGTTTTCTTCCTGTGCTGAAAGCCCCTTTCAATTGGTAGGCCCGCCTTGCCAGCTGGCATTCAAGCAGGTCTTCGTGGCCCTGTCCCAGCCTGCCCCTCCCCGGCCCTGCCGACCTCTCCTCCTCCCCCTCCTCCGGAGGTGTTTTGGGTGTGGGGGTGGAAATCAGGCAAGGAGCCTAAAGTTCTGCCTCCAGGTCAGGTAGCTGGAGCTTTGAGGTTCAACGGGTGGAGGATTCTTTCTCTTTTAGACATTAATTTGGTTTGACTCACCTCTATAAATCCAGAGGCTTCTATGGTATAAAACCTGTAAACTCAACTTGTGCATCCTTCTTGCATGGAACACGAGGGAATCTGGCCTTCCTGTTTCAGTTATAAGTATTTCTTGACATGTCCCAACATTCATCTTTTGGGGGAGAAAAAGGAAAACTGGTTTGCTGGAGAGGTAGCGTCGCTGCGTATGATAATGAAAGACTCATAAAAGCTGCCGTTTTCACCTTGTCATAACGAGCTGGTATTTCATAACTCAGCTTTCTATTTCCTAGCCCAAGAATGTGGGCTCCTTGCTTAGAAAGGACTGGTTTTCCTCTTTGGAAAGCATTTTGAAGCTGTCTTCCTGCCGGAGTTGTCTTGTGTCTGCCGGCAAACAAACGTGGACTGGAGGATGTGCAGGCCCCGGAGCCTGCCTGCTCACCAGGGCGCCGTGCACACAGGCCCCAGGACCACATCAGGGCCTCCAGGCTGAGTGGACTTTTCTTTCTTTTTTTTTTTTTTTAAAAAGATTTATTTATGCACACAATAGCTGGGGTGCAGGCCAGAGGTGCTGGGGCGGGTGGTGAGAGGATTCAGCAGACAGAGTGGGGAGCAGAACAGGCGGATCTACTACCTCTCCACTGCTGAGGGAAGCAGCGGTGAGTCAGGAAAGGTCTGCTGCGCCATATGAGTCAGCTCCCTGGCTGGGGATCGAACTCATGCTGTAGTGGCTGCAAATAGCTTCATCGTGCTGCGTCTTATTAACCCCTTGCACCACCAGGAAGGCGCCGGAGTGGACTTCTTCAGGTCTCACTTCCTCTACTCTTAGACGCTGGGGTCAGGAGTGGGGGTCACTGAGAGGAGACATTCTGCAGTTCCTGGGGGCTCTTCCTACCAACGCTAGCCAACATGCTGTCCACACGAAGGGCCTGGAAAGTGTGAGCTTGCCCGCTGCTCTCTTTGGCCTCTATAAAATATTGCTAGTGTCTGCTGTGGAGAGGGAACGTGCTGGAAGAACAGCTCTCCTCTTACCTTGTTGGGGGAAGCATGTGCGCTGAGCTCCAGGAGACGAGCCTGGCGTGGCAGCGGGGTGGGGAAGGCTCGCCTCCCAGTGCCTGTCTTGGTAGAGGAACTGGAGGGAATCATTAAGAAATAATAATCAGATTAAATGTATTTGGTTGAACCCAGAGGCAGGATATTCAGCGAAGCCCAGCAAAAGAGACCCCTCCTCCCCTGTGAGGACCTGGCTGTCTGTCAGCCCTGGGGACATGATGTTGCTGTGAGGTGCCCTGGGTGGCTCGGCATGGTGGGGGTCTAGGCAGGGTGGAGGGCGGCTTCTCCTGGCCCCAGGTGACTGAGGCTTTCAGATCAAAGGCAAATTGTGAAAGTCAGCAGAACCCTGAGTCCATTAAAGGCAACTCGGCTGGGTCACTTTTCCCGGGAAGCAAAGGGACAAAGTGTTAGTGTGTCTTTTTGAGGTTTGTTTTTCTTTTTATCAAAGTGGTTCTCAGGCAGTTGACATAATCAAATAGTGCTTGGGGGCCTGTTATCACAGCACTACCTCCCGCCCGGCTGCCTCCTTCCCCAGGGACAAGCGCGGACACTTTTTAGCCAGTTTATTTGTCCTTTCCTTGTACTGTGTATCGTTGCCGCTTGGCTCGGTCCTTGTGAGGGTGGCTGTTGACTTCCCACAAGGGAAGCCTGGGACTTAGCCTTTTTCCCACGCCCCTCCTTCCGTCCACTACGCAGGCCCACTTCTTGGGCCCCCACACTCCCAAAGTCACATCATCATTTTGGTTGGAGGGAGCGTTTTTGGCCTTAACGCTCTTGCCGTTCGGGGCCGAATACTTATCCCGGATGCTGTTGTGCTGGGCGTATGCGACGGTCAGCGGCTTCCCCGTTCTCTGCCCACGCGTGCAGAAGCTCCCTCTACCCTGGTTTTGCCAAGCAAATGTCTCCAGACGTTGCCCACTGCCTTTTGGGGAACAAAGTGACCCCCTGTCACTGTTGAGTAGGAATTTGAAGGAAAGTGTCTCGTGTCCAGCCCCGATGTGCTACTTGATCTATTGACAGCTCACTACAGGCAAATGTTTCTTTCCACCAAAACTATTATTTTGAATCATAGTGTTTCCTCTTTACAGAATAGCAGCAAAGGCTAGCTCTCTCCCCTCAGTGGGCTAGCCAAGAGAACAGGATTTTCTGGAAGCAGTTGGGGAAGAGAAAGCAGCATTAAAGGTGAGGCTGGCCCTCCGCAGCACGGCAGGCGCGAGCTCTTTGCGGCTTTGCCCTCTGGAGTCCAGCTGGCCCGCGGGCGTGGCCATGTCTCCTCACCTTCCAGACTCCCCGCTTGACTACACTTCCCACCTCCCCTGCAGACAGCCGGGGCCAGGTGACGCTTCCGCCCCGCCCCACGCAGGTGGGACGGCTGCCAGGCCTGCCAGCTGCCCTGCCTCCCCCGACGGCCTGGAGTGCAGCAGGCCCTGGGCAGCTGGGGACGAGGGAGCTGCCCGCCACGGGCGAGAAATAAGCCTGTCTGTCGCATCTGGCCATCGCTCAGGTCTTGAATTACTCGCGGCGAGTTAGACTGCCAGCAAGTGAAACGGGAGCGAAATCAAAAGCTTCCGGGACTGAAGGTACTTTTGCTTCACGAGCACACAGGAAGGCATGGTTGTTTGCTTCGTGCTGGGTGTTGATACAGAGCTTGGCCTCCACACACCCCATTCCATACAAGGATGCCCGCCTGCCCCCTGGGCTTCTTTCCACCTTGGTCTTTCTCTCAGCTGATAATTTAATTTCCAGCCCAGCCTACTTTGCCTTCCCCTCCCTGCAGATGACTGCCCGGGAGCTATGGAGAGGTGGGCGAGGCTGGAGAGCCCCGGCCAGGTGATTAGCCCTCTGGTGGGGCTGCCCTGGGAAGAGGCAGGTGGGCGTGTGAGCAGCTGCTGTGATGTGGGGATGGCCCTTTCTCCTGTTCCTTCTAGCCAGACGTTGCCTGGCAGGGCTGTACATTAAATCCCCATTCACCGGGCTGCCTTTATCAGATTAATTAAGTATCATCTTGCAGGGCAGACCGTTTCCCCCTAGGGAATGGAATACAGACACCTGAGTTGGGCCAGCAAAGGGGAGAGAAAGACTAGTGCAGTGTAAATGAAATGTGGTCCAGGAGGGAGGTGAGGTTGGGGGGGACCTGAGGCCTAGGGTTCGGGGCGCTGGAAAGAGAAGCGCTGCTTCTATTGCAGGAGCTGGGGGAGAAGTTCAAGCACTTTTGAAGCCAGGGACCCAGAATCTGTGGATGGGCAGCCTCCCCAACTCTCAGCAGAGGGCGAGGTGCACCCCTGCCTGCGGTTTGCAGTGCTGAAGCCGACAAAAGGCTGCGTCTGCGTTAATTGTGGTGTTTGTAAATTTGTAAACACGTGATATTTATCTGTACTAATTATAGATATGCTTGTAAATTTGTAAGCAGGGTGATCTTTTTTCTGACTGCAGAAACATTAAAGCCATTTTCAAAAATTGAAAATAAATGAGATAATTGATCAGAAGCTCCAAACATACAGTTTCTGGTAGTACAGCTACATCGGCCACCCCCTCCACCTGGGGATTCTCCCCGCGTGCCGTGTCGAACCAAGTGTTAGTTAACTGAAGATAATTCCTTCAGGATTACGTTTTGACAATCTTTGGCTTCACATGGTAACTCAAAGTAAGCTCTGTGTGTGTGCGCGCGCACGCGATTGCCATTGGAATTTTAAGAAAGACCTATTTTGTTATTGTGGAATTATGTTGAGTTTTGTGATTCAGCTTTTCCTGGGCAAGCATGTAAGAAACCCCCAGCTCCTGAGCAACTGCACACTTCTCACATCAGTCCAATATGTCGGCCTTAAAAAATCTGTGGTTCTTTGGGCCTCTGCAGCTTTTCTTTTAATTTCTCCCAAGTTTCGATGCCCTGAATCGTGAATGAGAGTCTGGAAAGGAAACCTCTGGGCTGACAAGATAGTCCGCTGCTGGACTCCTGTTTATTGTGTATTGATTTCACCCTGGAGCTCGCACAGGACCCACCGCGCTGGGGCTGCCGGCGGGGCTGTGGGCCTGTCCGCCGCTTCCTGCCCCGAGTCCAGTGGCCAGTGTTTTGAAGAAAAGCAATTGGAACCTTGTGCCACTTGTGCAGTGTGAACTTTTACCCACAAAGGTAAACTTTCCCTTTTCCGCTGGTCACGGAGGATGCCCGTGCGTGTGCCCCAGGCAGGAACTTGGCCTGAGCGTTTCCACGCTGCTGCCGCCCGCCGAGAGCTTGCACCCGTGACCACTCCTTCCCGCCTCCGTGGCGTTCACAGAAGGCCCCGGGGACTCTGGCAGGCCCTGACGCAGTGCTGATTTCTCCGCAAGTCCTTCCCTCCTCCCCTCTGGAGGCTTCACGTGCCCGGGTTGCACTACAGTGGCATGGAGACTCCTCTCCTGTCAGGCCCTGCAGCGGCCCACAAACACAGCATCCTCTGGATGCCAAGCTGGCTGTGTCACCACCTTCCCAGTGCTCTCCCCGGCTTTCCCTGGGCCTGCCGCGAGCACCTGCTCCCAGGTCCTCAAGAGCTGGAGTTTCTCGGGTTGGCTGCTGCTGCCTCATTCCCCTGTCCTGTCGCCATGACCGCTGGCTGCCGACTGACCGTGTCTCCAACTTGCCTCTAGACGGCTCTGTGTCGCCCTCCCTGTCTCGAGTCCCTGCTGCTGCAGGGGGGTGGGGGCAGGAGCATTATCCTTTACCTCCCACCCGTCCCTCCTCAGCCTCCCACCTCTATTAGTCCTTCTGTCCTGTCCTGCCCGATGGGCTGGGCGCTGGCCACTGAGCCCCGAAGTTTGGCCAGCCCCAGCCGAGGCGTATTGGGAGTGAAAAGAGTCACTGGGTTTTGGACTTAGTCTGAAAGTAAAGGGTGTAAGCTGTCGATAACTAACAATCATTTCGTTTTGTTGTTACATGTTCAAATGAGAATAGTTTGGTTCCGTTGGGTTCAATACCCTAAATACAGAAAGACCTCACCTAAGGTTGCTAGGTTCCTGGAAACTGCCGCTTCACAAAAATGACTAACGAAAGCAGCTCGATGTCAGTCGGGCTCCCCCCGCACCCCCAACAGTCTAAGGAAGGGATGTTGAGTGAAATAACGTCCGCCAAGGCCCTCTTGTATGTTGTTAAAATGACCTTCACATACCATCTCAAACTGGGGCCCCACGTACTCCTGCCGGGTCTCACTCGCCTCCGTAAGAGGGCCCGGTCATGTTGCTCCTTTGCTTTATGGAACAGCTTGGGGGTGATGCTCAGTCTTATTGAATGGCAAAGCCGGAAAGAGCGGGCGAGAGCGGAGAGGAGGGAGACTGCGCCGACTCCTCCCTGGTGGCCGGTGCTGCACTTCCGGAAGTCCCCTTTGTTGGCGCTGGGGCCCACCCATGGGCAGACGGCCTGAGAGAGAAACACACCTGACAGTTCAGGCCTCTTGGCTGGGGGCCGCAGGTTAGACCCAGAGGCGGTGATGAGGGGAGCTGGCAGGAGTCCAGGCCTTGCTGCCAGGCCCTGGCAGCCCTGGAAAGTCTTGAAGCAGGCGGTGGCAGGGATCACTCTGCCAGCACAGGGCAGATGGGTGCAGGGGGTATGGAGGAACAGGAAGCCTGGGAGCAGGAGCAGAGATCTCCCTGGGTGGCGGGCCCTGGGGCACTGGCTGAAGGTTGCTGCAGCCGCCTCTCTGCAGGTGTTGCTCATTGCAACCCATCCCACCAGGTGGATGGAAGTCAAGGATGAGAGTCCCGCCTCCAGAAAGCTCCATGGAGGGAACAGGTGCACCCAGGGCTCACCTGGCCCTGCCATTGTCCCGGTGCGTTGGGGAGATGGGCTGGTGCTGCCTCCGTGCGCTCACCGGGGCCATGTGGACGGCGCAGGTGTGCTGGGGCACCTCCCCATGGGCTTCTGTCCTCCCCCTGGGGACCCCACCGACATTTGGCTGGCTTCGTCCCTAAGACTCTGTCTTCACTCTGCCCTAACTGTAAGAGGAGAGGAAGCTATTGGTTGGAAAGAGCCTTTGAGAATAGCTGTCTCGATAAACCATGTGAGTCACTTTGACTTGAGGTTTCTCTTTTTTGTGAATCATCATGAGTCAAAGTCAGGTACTCGCAGACACGCAGGAGAGGTGCGGGTTGGGCTTCTCTGAAAGGGAAGATTACAGTCTTTCCTTTAAAACCATTCAGCCAGCAATCCCTGGTGGGGACTAGACGTGATAGGTCAGTGGCATTGAGAAGTGGCGAGACGGCTGGTGCCTCAGCGGTCCCGTCACCACCCTCAGTTGGGAGTGGGTCTGTGTGAGGGAGGACAGGCCACGCGGAGAAATGACCGCTGCTCAACAGAGGGCGATTTTGAAGTTCAGCCTGTGGGGAGAGAGTGAATATTAAACGGCCCTGGGCGGAGGGGTCTGCCGTTTGGGAACCCAGTTCCGGGAGCAGCGTTTACGGTCACCCCGGTGCTTCTGTCCCCCGCGGGAGCCCGGCGGGAAAAGTCGTCACCACGAAGCCTCAACACAGCAGATGAATCGCCTGATTCTGCGCAGGTGAACAACCATTTTGGGTGTGGAACCACGCCGAGTGCGCTCTAGAATGACAATGTCACGTCATCGGACACATCACCTTAGTGTTTTGTGTTCACCTATTCCTGGCTGTTCTTTATCACCGGGAGCTTCTACCTGAATCGTCACCTTCCATCGCAGCTTCGTTGTGTCGTCGCGCCTTCCGCTCGCGGACACGGAGTCGCGTCCTCGCAGGAAGACGGCGGGTGCGTGCGGAGCCGTTTTTGCTGTTTGGCTTCTGGGGCAAGCCCGGAAGCCTGCCTCAGACGCCGCTGGAGAGCAGCAGTGAGGTTGTAGGCGGGTGAGGTTAGGACAATCCAGATTCCACCCCCCCACCCCCCAGTCTTTTTCATTCGGCCGCTTCGGTGTTTGAAGACCATGGACTGGGCGTGCGAGGAGGGGCACGCGGGAGCCTGGAAGCGAGAGCCTCGAATTCTTCCGCTCATCCTGCCCCTGCCCGGGAGTGCTGCGTTGGGCAAGAGGAGTCACAGGAGACCTTTTCAGCGAGCTCCCCGCATCCAGAGCCCGGGCCCGCGACAGTGCGGCCAGCAGCAGAGCGCTCTGGGTATCGGGGTGCCAGTGAGCCCGTCCACAGCCCGCCATGCCGCCGTGGTCCCCGCTCAGGAATTCTGCCCTTTCGAACTGGGCAGGACCTCGTTGGGCTGGGCCGGCGAGGGCGGCTGTTTCCCACTCCCAGACGCTCTATTAGGGCTCGGAACCTGGTGAGAGCTGGAGAGACGCTCCAAGCCAAACATTCCAGAAGTCTCCTGTGGAGAGCCGGAGTGACCCTCCAGGGACCCCTCCTCTTCAACTTCTGGGCATTGGGGAGGGGCGTGCCTTCCGGAAAGGACAAAGGACCGAGGCCGCCTCCCTTCCTTGGGGCACTGTCTCGTTGGCAGCTCCGGGGAGCAGGTGAAGGTTGTCCTGGAGGGAAGCCAGCTTTTCTCATGCCGGGGGCGTGCGGAAGAGACCCCTAAAGATCAAAATAGAAAGCTTGTGGGTTTGGAACAGCTTTAAAGGACTCCCTGGAAAATCGAGGTTAAAAAAAAATCCCGTTGCCGCCCAGCATGGAAGAAGAGCAGTGACTGCTCTTGAAGAGGAAAAATCGCCAGGAGAGCGCTTCAAGCCTCCGCCTTCGCAGGGCTGCTCGCCCCGCGCCGCCCCGGCTGCCTCCCCAGGGGAGCCACCCTGTGGGATCCGCCCTTGTTTCCAGACGGCATCGTTTGTGCAAGTAACCCCGTGGCAGCAGGAAATCTTCGTTTTAGTTTTGAAAGCTTTTTCGGTCCCCACAAAGTGGAGAGGGCTCGCTTCCCACGGGCTCAGCTGGGGTCGAGACAATGAACAAGCTGGCATTTCGGGGAGTCGGGCTCCTCCGCCCGCCACCTCTTCCTGTGTTGAGGGGAGCTCCGAAGCATTCACCTCTGCCTGGTCCCAGGCTGGGCCTGCGCTACGCGGGGAGTGCGCCTTTCGGTGAGGCGTGAGGAGCTGCCGGAGACCCTGCAGGGGCGAGGGACTGAGCCTGCGGGTTGGCCGGGAACCTCCGGAGCACTCCACGCTCTCCAGTCCATTCTGCCTTGACTTCGGTCTTCTGCACCTTTGCCAGGCTCCAGCTTCCCCTGAGTGGACAGCCCAGGCCAGCCTGCCCTGAGGTCACCGACCCGCCACGCTGGCCGGCCCCTTACACATTTTAGGGACTCAGGAAATGGTCAGAGATGGCCCTGGTCACTCAGGCCTGCCCACAATGCCTTGGGTGGGCAGCCGGGCACTCCCTGAGGTCACACGGCTGGCGTGAGGCAGGACAGCATCTAACTGAGCTAACGGAAGTTCTGTTTGGGGCTGGCTCCTTGAAAGCTGTAGGAACGGTGTAAATGACACAGCCTAAGAGTCATGGTAGACGGTGGCAGTGGCTATTGATTAAAAAACAGTCATTCTAGCCCGGGCACTCAGAGACTTATGCAAAACAGACAGACTTATTTCCTTGGTGTCTCTTTATTGTCTGATTTTTTTTTAATTAGAGATTTCGTGGATGGTGATGTGAAATCATACAGTAACATTTGTTTTTGTTTTTACCCTTTTTTAAAAAAAAGATTTATTTATTTATGCATACAAGAGCTGGGGTACAGGCCAGAGGTGTGGGGGTGAGAGGACTCACCAGAGACAGAGCAGGGAGCAGAACAGGCGGAATGACTGAAACACGCTGCTGAGGGGAGCAGCGGGCGAGGCAGGAGAGGTCTGCTGCGCCATGCGGGTTGCTCCCTGGCAGGCCAGGGATTGAACTCGTGCTGCAGAGGCTGCGGATTGCTTCACAGTGCGGTGCTTAACCCCTTGTGCCACCAGGGAGGCCCAGTTTTGGGTTTACAGTCAAAAATTGAGAGGAGGGCAGAGATTGCCCACGTACCCACCTGCCCCCCACCCCCAGCCTCCTGTCATCAGCATCGCTCACTGAGAGGGCACCTTCGTAACCAAGCAAGAACCCACATTGACACATCACCCAAAGTCCACAATTTTTCTAGGGTTCGTGCTTGTGGGTGACAAATTCGATCAATGTGTTAATGATCTGTGTCCCTCTTTATGACATCATTATAGGATGTTTCCACTGCCCTAAAAGTCCTCTGCCCCCCCAACCATCTGTCCCTCCCCACCCCTAGCTACTGCTCCTTCTGCTGTCTCCATAGTTTGGTCCTTTCCAGAAGGTCCTGGCGAGTTGAAATCCAACTTGACAGCTTTCAACTTGTCACAGGTGCTTCAGATTCCTTCTTGGATTTTCATGGCTTGATAGTTTGTTTCTTTTTAGGATAGGCAACATTTGCTTTTCAGATTTCCCGAAATGGTGGTCAGGTTTTTGCCCGGAGCCTCCTCCCAGGCGTGGGTCCGGGACAACGCCCGTGTATATATCGTCTCCCCAGTGAGCCTCTCTCTGTTACAGAGCAAATTCACTGCCAAGCGGAGGATACAAATTATCCTGTTTAATCCTCCCACAGCTCTTCCTTAGGGAAGATTATTCCTATTTATAAGAGAGCCGGCTGCAGTGTAAACACCCGCAGCCGCTGGTCTGAGGCTGTAAACTGGTAAATGTGGGTGCAGATCCCGCCTCTCATTTAAAATCCTGTGTGCTGGCACCCCCACTGCGGCCCCCTCAGCCTGCCTGCCTTTAACTGCAGACGCTGGCTTGTAAGGAGCAGGGATTGGGCCGACGGCGGCGGAGGGCGCCAGGTGGCCTTCCAGATCACGTCGAGACGTTGCGTTGCTGTGAGGATGGACTAGAAGCCACTTCAGAAAAGAATTTACTGTTTGTTTAAAACCCTCTGTAACACACTTTTCCTGGCTGGGTTGCAAAGCCGGTCTCCATCCTTGCACTCTTCTGGAGGGCCATCCTCACTTTCACCTTCGTCCCGTGTGACGACTGGCCCCTGCTTCTTCAGCCTCCTCTGTGGGGTGTCCCCTCTTGTCTCCCCCCCAGTTGATCTCTCGTCCCCTATCTGTACATTCAGTCCCTTGGGGCACCTTTCCTGTGCATTGCATTTGGCCATTCTTGTTTCTGGGTGCCTGCAGCCCCCCCCCCCACCTTCTTGTAGTTTCCTTGTGCTTTCTGCTCGCACTCTGTCCCCTCTGGGTGGTGGACTTACTGTTAAAGGCTTTGCAGTGATTAATAGTGCGGTGGCCTGTGCCACCTCTGAAATCTGTCTCTTCTGGGCCTCCCCGCTGGCGCAGGGGTTAAGTCTCAGCACTGCGAAGCTCCCACCAGCTACTGCAGCATGAGTTCGATCCCCGCCAGAGAGCTACCCACATGGCACAGCAGACCTCTCCTGTCTCCCCGCTGCTCCCCTCAGCAGTGTGTTTCCGTGGATCTGCCTGTTGTGTTCCCCGCTCTGTCTCTGGTGAGTCATCTCACCCCTCCCCAGCTCTGGTCTGTACCCCAGCTCTTGTATGCATCAGTAAATAAAAATACATCTTAAAAACAAACAAACAAACAAACAAACAAACAAACTCTTTTTTGCCACTGAAGATGGTCAGGAGATGTCGGGAAGGGGGGGTCAAGAACTGAGGTCCAGGGCCTCCCCGGTGGTGCAGCGGTTGAGCACTGGGCTGCGAAGCTGCCTGCAGCCTCTCTAGCGCCGGTTCAATCCCCGGCCACAGGGCGAGGGTCCCACATGGCGTGCAGACCTCTCCTGCTGCGCCTGCTGCTCCCCTCAGCAGTGTACTTCAGTCCTGCTCCCCGCTCTGGCTCTGGTGAATTCTCTCACCCTCCCGCGCTTCTGACTATACCCAGTGCTCGTATAAATAAATAAATAAAATCTTAAAAAAAAAAAAAAAAGAACTGAGGTCCAGTTGGTAGGGAAGCTGCTCCCAAAGGTGCTAGATCTGCAGCTCCAGCAGGAGGGTGTGGGAGGAAGACCACAGAGCGGCGGGCAGGAGGGCAGTGAGGGCTGGAAGCGCTGGAGGAGAGCGGAGACTGGGCACGAGAGCGTGGTGGTCTCGGGTGCCCCCAGAAGAACCTACTACCCTGTCTTGTTGGGGACTACCTATCCTGCCACCCCAGGGGTCGTGGATGGTTTACTCACAACCACGCTGGCGCCTCATTGAGTAGAGTTAAAACTGGCATTCCCCGGGAGGAACAGGGAACCCGGGACAGAGGTGCTGAGCAGTCGGCTGTGCATCCCCAGCCCAGTAGCTGCTGTGGCGAGTGGGGGGAAGGGGACTTGCCCTGGGCCATGTTGGCACCGAGCTCCACCGGCCACTTCAGCCTTGCGCAGGATTGTTCTGGAACTTCCCTAGCACCTGGCATTGGGGTGGCTCCATTAGCAGATATGCTGCGGTATGTCCTCCTGGGCCTGCCAAGGTCATCTCTTAATCCTGCTTGATTACAGCTCTCCAGAGAACTGTTTATTGTTATGGAAAGTAGGGGGTGCTGTGTTGCACCTTGAAAGGTTCACTGATTGGGGGGAAGAGATGCAGCAACATTTACTGTAAATATGGTGACCCAGGCCTCTCATTCCACAGCTGGCGAGTCAGGAAACTTGACTCTAAGGCCCTGCTGCCTCTTCTGACAGGTGACTGCAGGGATGTAACTGTGCTTTGTGGTTGCTTGGGGGACCGGCAGCCCCTAGGAAGCAGGGGTGGGTTGTGTGTATGCTCCTGTGTGTGTGTGGCAAGTGATTTCCCCTCCCCACCCCTCTCTCTGGCTTGAGCCTCGCTAGGCTAAGGGCACAAGAGCATTAGAAATGCAGACTGGCACTTAGCAAAACATTCAGCCGTGCTGGATTTTAGGACACGTCCTTACATCCTGCCCTCCTAGCTGGGCGGCCAAGGCAAGGTGAGATGGAAGCTGGCGTTAGTACCTAGTCCAGTCGTGCCCTGAGGAAAGGCTGGCTTTGTGGCTTTCAGCACAAGCCAGGCGGGTGCTCTGTGAATTTGGGTTTAGGAGCAGGTCTGCCCAGCGGCCTGCGTGGTAGAGCCTGGGCGGCTGTTTGGGGGAAAAGCACCCGAATTCAGGTTCCTGGAGGAGCCAGAGTCCGGGACCTTGGTGTTGAGCAAGGACAGCCCTGCTGGGGACCTGTGCTCACTCAGGCCTTTGTGCCGGTCCCCTGTCCTGGCGCTGTGATCTGGGGGAGCCCGGGGGGCAGGGGGCAGAAGGAGCAAGCTGGCAGCATCCCCAGCCGAGGGCCGCCTGCTTTGTAGCGCAGGCGCGTGCAGTGAGGCTCACTCTTGCTCTTTCTAGACGGGTGACCTCGGGTAAAAGATGTCACTGCCGGCAACCTCGGTGTCCTCGTCTGTCAAAGGGGCCTGGGAAATCTTAGCTCACAGCCTCATTTCTGGACTCTGTAGACCCTCTGTATTGCTTGACATCTAGATGGGTGCAGCAGGGCGGAGCTAGAAGCTCTGAAGGCAGCCCCTCCCTCTGCCAGCTCCTGTTCCAGCTGCTGCTGCTCCCTCTGGCTGCCCTCTGTTCCTTTCCTGCTGCCTCCGCCTCCCTGCCCTTGATCTTAGCATAGGATGCAGAGGGATAGTTTCCATATTCAAAAACTCACCCATCCTGGGCCTCCCTGGTGGCACAAGGGGTTAAGCACCACACTATGAAGCAATCCGCAGCTTCTGCAGCAGGAATTCCATCCCTAGCCGGCCAGGGAGCAACCCACATGGCGCAGCAGACCTCTCCTGTCTCACCCGCTGCTCCCCTCAGCAGTGGATTTCAGTCAGTCTGCCTGTTCTGTTCCCCACTCTGTCTCTGGTGGATCCTCTCACCTCCCGCATCTCTGGCCTGTACCCCAGCTCTTGTGTGCATAAATAAGTAATTCTTTAAAACAAAACAAATCAAAAAACTCACCCATCCTAAGTGTCAGGTCAATGAGTTTTCTTTCTCTTTCTTTTTTAAAGATTTATTTTATTTATTTTTTAATACAAGTTGATAGTGGAATTTTGTCTTCTTTTTAAACTAATTGAATTAAAAAAAATTTTTTTAAATATTTATTTATGTATACAAGAGCTGGGGTACAGCCCATAAGTGTTGGGGGAGGTGAGAGGATCCACCAGAGACAGAGCAGGGAACAGAACAGGCAGACTGACCGAAGTACACTGCTGAGGGGAGCAGCGGGCGAGACAGGAGAGGTCTGCTGCGCCATGTGGGTTGCTCACTGGCGGGCGGGGAATCAAATTCTTGAACTCAAGCTGTGGAGGCTGCAGACAGCTTCATAGGTTTCGTCTTAACCCCTTGCGCCACTAGGGAGGCCCTATTTTATTTATTAATGCGCATAAGAGCTGAGGTGTAGCCCAGAGGTGCAGGGGGTGAGATGATTCACCAGAGACAGCGGGGAACAGAACAGGCAGATTGACTGAAATCCATTGCTGAGGGGAACAGCGTGAGTCAGGAGATGTCTCCTGTGCCCTGTGGGCAGCTCCCTGGCCGGGGATCAAACTCGTGTTGCAGAGGCTGCCGATAGCTCCATAGTTCTGACGCTTGACCCCTTGAGCCACCAGGGAGGCCCCCAGGTCAGTAAGTTTTCACTCAGAGTTGCGCCTCCATCACCACCATCCAGTTCTAGAATGTTTCTATCATCCCAAAAAGATTCTCTGTCCCCACTCAGCCTTCACTCCCTGCTCGCACCCCAGCCCCTGGGCCGCACCCAGGCTCCTTTCCGTCTCGGTGAAGTTGCCTCTTCTGGGCCGCACACATGTGCCCTTTTCAGCGTGCACCCACTTGTAGTGGGGCGTCGGTGCTCCCTTGCTCTCCCTGCACATGCTGTTCCGTGGCATGGCCAGACTGCCCTCGGTCGGCAGGGTCCCTGGGGCGGCGACCAGGCTCTGTGCCTGTGGCGGGGGGACAGACAAGCCAGATAAGCCCTTGGAAGTGCAGTTCTACCCCTTGCAAGCAGGATTTTAAAAATTATATAAATATAGATGTATGTCACAGGATTGCTGGGGAAATCTAATAAACCAACTATTTGAAAAATGTGTTTCATGTCTTCTCTCTCTGACCTCAGGAAGCAACTCTAAATTCTTGTAACGTGGAGAAAAATCCCCAGCTTCATCGAGCTGACAGCCGAGTGAGAGGTTGTCAGAGGCATGGAATTCTCCACGTCGTTTTTCTTACCATCCAATGAGCGCATGCCCCGTCTTGCCCTCCCGGAGGTGTGGAATGTGCAGCGAACTTAGAAAAAAGCGCTGTTTCCAGGGTGTCTGCAGTGGGCTAGGCCCCAGACAGCTTTCCTCGCCCGGCGTCACTTTGCTCTGCTCGCGAAGTGCGGCTGGCCCAGGTGGTCGGGCCTGTGCCACCGTGTGGCCCTCGTGTCCCCATCCTCCATCACGCGCCCCCGGTGTGCCAGTTTCCCTGGCCCCAACCCCGTGGGGTGCCTTCCCGAGGCCTCACGCGCGGTCCTCTGGGCAAACAGCCGGTGACGCTGTCTCCATGAAATACATCAGGCTCTGGGCAATGAGCGTCCCATTTTGTCAGAGAGCCAGAGTTGGGAGTCCAGGCACTCCTTGGGGAGTAAGGGCACTGAGGAAGGTGGGGATGAGCTGGCTGGAATTGGCTTCCTGCCCCCGCCCCCAGGCAGTGAGGCCAGTTCGGGCTGGTGTACTGCACGGTGGCCCACGTTCCGCACGGGAGCCGTGACGCAGGTGAGGCTTGACCGCCAAGGGAGGAGTGAGTCATCTGTAAGCATCTAGAACGGGGAGCAGCTCATCCCAGTGGGTCCTCTCCTTCCTGAAAATTTACAGCAAGTCCCAGCATAAACCTAAGCCCTGCAGAGACCGGAGTTAAGTAAGGGAGCCGAAAGGAAGGAATCGAGAAGCTTTAAGTAGGAGAGCTGAACGCAGCCGTCCCTGCAGGCCGAGCTTTTGTTTGGAAACACACAGATGGTGATCAGGGCGCTTCCTCCAGAACCAGCCTCTGCTCTGTCCTGGGCCCTGCAGCCCCGGCCCTCTCTGCCAGGGATGCAATAAAATGGCAGCGGGTGACTGATCCTCTTCCCGACTGAAACTGACTGACATTTCACCAGGTGGCTCCTGGCGTGGAGACAGCCACAGTGAGCGCTTTCAGGTGGCACGGGACACTAATGGCCTCTGTCACTGCCTAATTGGTGTATGTATGTCATGTGGGAACCTGCCCCCCCCCCGTTTCCATGGCAAGGCGGTGGCTGGAGAGGGGCGGTCCCTGCTGGTCACCTGTGGTTGGGGCACAGTCTGTGCCAGTGACTGGTGACCTTCTCTCGTCACTGACACTTCCTTACCTGGTCTGGAATCCTGCCATAAAGCAAACCTTGCTCGGTAATCTGGCTTGTCCTGGGAGTTGGGAGCTGCCACCGCCCCTTGCCCCTCCAGGAAGCAGCTCCCAGGTGGAGAGTGAATCTTTGCATCCTGCAGCTGGATGCTCCCAGCCCCCTGGCTTGGAGCCTCAGACCCTGCTGCCTGCCCCGGGCCTCCTTGGAGAGCTTTGAGAGAAACTTCAGAGGAAGGACCTGGGGAGTGGCATGGGGAGGGTTTGATCTGTGCTGTGCCCCTGACACCATAGCCACAATCAGCGCGGTCAGTGGGCACCACCCCGCAAGGGTCCCCGTGCTCCCACCCTGTCCAGCACCGAGCCGCTTGTGACCCCTCTGGGCCGGTGTATGTTGTCTGGAGCATTGCGGACACGGGTCCGACAGCAGCCCCCCAGCTTTCACTCAGAATGCACCGCCAGGTTTGCCTGTGGGCCAGCAGCTCATTC